>NW_009259063.1:1833208-1883899 GCF_000687185.1 Egretta garzetta
TGCATACTTTGAATTGCCAGGATCAACACATGTTACCCCTCCTTTATACGCTTATCCATCAAAAAAGTCCTTTGTAGTTGTATATATTTTAAAGGATCCTCAATGCCTCAGTAATGCATTTCAAGTACTGGAAAAGGGTAAAGCACAGCTGTCTCACAGAGTCTCTGCCAAACCTGAATCTGCTTTATGATTTGACCAGTCAACTCTTCTTTTCTTTTTTTTTTCCGTGAGTAAATTGTCATCTTTCATCAATTTATAACTACTACTTAAAGCTTCTTTACACTTCTACCAACATGCGTTAGAAGCAGTGGAGGTGATTTTTTGTTTACCTCACAGAAAACTGGTGATGCACTTTGCCTAAATATTAGCGATATACCAGAAGGAAACAACATACTGAATCCCATGATGTACAGACTGCTTTAGTTTCATTTCCTACCTTTGATCAGTTGCTCAGGTATGGATCCACTTAACAGTGTCATTAATCAAAATTCAAACGTGTACTCCACATAAGCATCAATACATTGATTGATACGAGGAGGATAAAATTAAAATGAAGGTGTATAGTTCAGGATGGTTTGCTATTCACATTTGTGTTCAAATACTTTGACTCCATAATAGAGTAACCTCTCGTGGCAGTTAGCTATATGACAACATGGATATAATTACACTACATACCTGTTTAGTAGCACAGGACCCTCACCCTAATTTGAAGCCCCCTTCCACATCCCTCAACTCTTTGGAGACAAGTTCTTCAGTTTTTTCTCACCAGGCAATGACCACAGTGTGGGACAGAGTGTCTCCTAGAAGCCCAGTTCCCACCACTGCAGTGCTCCGCCTCTGTCCAGACTCTGGTGGAAGGTTCCAACTCAATGGAGTAAAACTGCTGCTGTGTTCCTTGTAGGGACATGAGCTGTATGGAACAAACTCACCATTAAAATCAGTTCTGTATTCTAATACTTGGATTTAATTGCAGTTATGATGAGTTATCAGACTTGTGGAAGCCAAAAGATCTCCAATCCTTGGAGAAAGACTCCCTTTCTAAAAGGAGAAGCTAAGCACTTTACCAATCCTAGTTTTTGTGTATATGCATATTTGAGATTTATTTGCCAATGTTTAGCAAAGCATTTTTCTGCCATACTAGAAGCAGTGAGTATTTTGGTCTGGTAATTGGATGTATTTACCCCTTGGTAAAGGGGCTGCGAAGAGAAAAATAACTTTTATTGTGAGTGGTACTCTCAGTATACCAAGTAAAATTTGTGTTCATTGCCAGCTAGAGAGCTGTGTCAACGAAAGGATGTGTGCTTGTAGGAGGAAAAGCAGAGGGACAGTGAATAAGGGGCGTAACGCTTCAGTTCCAGTGTCATTGCCATTGCAGGTTACCTCCACGTGTTGTCTGTAGCAATTCCAGTCTCTTCACTGAAAGATTTTTCCCATGTGTTTCCTAAGATTATGTTCTTAAATAAATGGACATGAGGCATTTAGTACTGAAGAAGTATAAAAGCAAAAAGGCAGAACTACCATTCCCCAGGTTTCATTCAGAGATGAATTCTTTATTAGAAATGTCTGAAAAGTTGTCAGAGAATTACTACACAGAGGACTCAAGAGGCATCAGAATTAATGGCCTGTTTTGAAAGAAAATAAAGAGTCTGTGTCCATTGTAAGTTTGCTGTAGTTTCATGCCCAACTATAGACTCTATTCTAGGCACCTCCATAGCTTAAAAGAAGCAAAAAGAAGGTTATGATAAAGTTGGCAGAATTTAAGATGTGAGTTTTGGTAACCTTGTGAGCTGATGAAACTGGGGACTTGCTAATTTGGTTAGCTTTTAGTTTCTTCTTGTAACTTAGTTTGCTGTTTTATTATCTAAATTGCCACCACTTTACCTCGTAATATTTTATGAGATGATTGATTGTGGTGCGTGATGTCCCACTGGAAACCAGGGCAGATAAATATTGTATTCCCCTGCCCCAGGAAGTAGAACATTTTGTTAAGCCTCTGTTATTCTTTGTGAGTAGAGGTGAACTCTTACAGAAATCACAGTCTGAATTGCTCAAATGCTGGTGGTTAATTCTTTGTTTTGATTGTAAGTATCCACTAAATCATGTTACTGGATGATTAGCTTTTCATTTCCGACAAAAGTCCTACTTGATATTTATGTATAATTTAACACCACGTAGTGTCCTTCATGACAAAAAAATAGGCAGGACCGTGCTCTAGAGGAGACAAAGGAGGTTTTTCATTCAACGTGCTGCGCACAGACAGGACAGTTTCCACCCAGGCTGGCCAGCTTAATGACAGGCAGGAAGAGCGACAGGCGTGCGCTGCTACCACCATGTGCCTGCCTGCCTCTGCTCAGCTCTGCCCATCTTGGCTCCTTTGCCACCGCCTGCCCGCTCATTGAAATACCGTGCTCTTTCTGCAGTCGTATCCCCTGCAGTAGGTTGGCCTGCCAGAGATGTCGCTCCTTTAGTTCCCTTTATATAGCGATTTCAGCCACGTTTTCCTGATGCGTGCATTCTGTATCCCTTTACTTGGTGGATTAAGAACACCCACTATAGTAGAAGACTTCATCTCCAATTCCTTCCTTAGCTTTTTAACTACAACCAAATAAATCTCTGACCCTAACAGATAGCAATAACATATATGTTAACTGGAAAATATTTGCATATATTGCTTTCCGTTCCTCAACCTTGTTTGTTTTCTTACTTTTGTGGTCTTCTTAAAAGCAGTTAACAACCAAAATGACATTCTGTAGAAAAAACAGTCAGAAATTTTTTTTTCCTAATGGGAGAAAGTCAGATGGGCAGTCGGGGACTCTGCAGGTATATTATAATTTACTCATGATTTGCCCTGTAACTTTTAACCTTGATATCGTAGGTTGATGCCAATGAGCAACTGCAAATACAATTTTAAAAGGGTTTTTTATTTTTTGTTATCAGTGATTTTTGCTAGCCTTATGCTAAGAGCTATGGAAAATTAATATCAAATAGGTTAAGGTAGCATTGCTGTTTCAGAATAAATAGTATTAAAATATTCTTCTGCTGGCACAGTAGGATCACATGGGAAAACCTCCCACATCTTTGTGCTTGCACAACCTTCAGGGTTTTGGAAAACAGGATTCCTGAATCATGTGAACATGGTGAAAAATTTACCTTGAGGCTCATGTGTGACTCAGACACTTTTGAAAAA
Organism: Egretta garzetta; assembly: GCF_000687185.1. Taxonomy (NCBI): domain Eukaryota; kingdom Metazoa; phylum Chordata; class Aves; order Pelecaniformes; family Ardeidae; genus Egretta; species Egretta garzetta. Next base: position 1,836,396 of record NW_009259063.1, read on the forward strand.
CGTACCCTTTGTAAATGGAGCCTTCGCTACTTTTTGACCATATTGACCGCACTGTCTCCGAGTTAGAATGCCTCAAATTTGCCAGTTTTGTTGCTTTGCCACGTGTCCTGGTCCCTATCACCAGCTGTAATGGGAGACAAGCTCCAGAAGAGTTATGGCAGTGTGGGGCTGGACTCATATTGGCATAACATTTAATGCACCGATGGCAGTCTGGGCTCCGTTTAGTTAACTATGGCTTTCAAGTACAGTGCTCACTCATCCCTACTTGAAACAAGTCTTGTACTTCATTACTGCCTCAGGATAAGGGTAGATGGATAGCAATGACAGAATCAAAACATAAATGGGATAAGAGTTATTCTGGGGATTTATAACATTTGCCGTATTAGTGTGTTTTTCCTGTCGTCCCCGAAGGCTGTCTGACAGTTCAGCGAAAACTTTGAAAAACATGTTGTTTAAAGTCAATTCACATACAGATAAACTTCATTTTTATTAACGATGACATTTGTGTAAAACTTTTTTGATTCAAATCTTTACTACAAATAATACATGTACTCTTCCTCTCTAAAGGCAGATGTTTTTAGTGAACCGACAGAAATGCTCTAGCCTAATACTCTTCTGTGCACACTGGTTTTACACTTACCCTCTTTTATTTGAAAGTAAAACTGTGTGACCATAAGTAATCAGTACGCATGCACAGATAGATGTTCTTGTCAGTCTGGAACAGTTCCTGCATAATAGCTGCGGAAGGAATATGCCAGTGGCAGCATGAAGGGTGCAAGCAGAGCAGCATATGGAAAAACCTGCTACTGATAATGATGAAGTGCATTTGGGAGAACTTCTCTTCTGGACGTTTCTCAAGCCCTTACAGCCCTTTTAGAAAGGTCAATGTCTTAACAAACGCCCTTCTTATTTTTTTTCTGTCTTCCTTCCTCTGGCCCATGGCTGAATGTAATCTGTCTGTCTTTAAAAGCAACAAAAAAAAATGTTTCTTATTTCACAAGTAGTGTAAAACCCCTATTTCGGTGAGAAGCGAGGCTGAGTAAGGACTCCAGATTCTTGCCTTTTGATTGTTGTGCATGAATGTAGCATTAAAAGTACAAACTGTCCAACTGAAATATATCAGTTTTCATTTTCTCACTAGCAACTCTGTTGTTTTGGATAATACCCAAAATACCACAGCAGTTTCAGTGTTTTGATTCCTACGCTCTCGAACAAAGAAGTTCCTTGTGCTGTGTTCAGCGTCCCTCTCCCAAGACGGCTTTCTCTACCTCCCGGTTGTTGCTCTACCTTTTTAGCAGATGGAGGTGGGAGTCCATCTTGCATTTGCCTGTTTGAGTGTAAGGGAACAAAGTATGTCCTCTACAGACAGTTGAGTCCTTGCCCCCAAGATGAAATGTGAGAGTTCGGCTGGCTGGTATGAAAAGTAAACAGGAAATAATCCTTAGAAATTGGAATCTCCAGCTAGTCTTTTAACTTTTAGCTGTGTATTTTCAAGAGATCCTTTGAACATGAACTTACTTGAACTTCTAAGGCTAAAGAGTTTAGAGGTTGAAATAACTAACCAAATACCAATGCCAAAGTTCTGCTGAACAATTTTAATTCCAGTGTTTCCCGAGGCAGAAAATCAAGGACTGCCAATTCTATAACTCTGATAATCAAGACAGTAATTGGCAATGTTCCTTTGGGACAGGCAGGCTTGCATGAGGTCATTTCTGCCTGCCTTTCACCCAGCACCCACCGTATATAGATATTGTCTCAGTGCTGCTAAATGAGCAATTTCAGACTCAGCTGAGCACGCACTTACCGCCCCTCTTTCATGCCAGGTCCTGTTGTACAGGTGCAGGAGAGTACCCAGGTCAGGAAAGCAGTGCCCAAGCTCAACCAACTCACGCCTCTGAAAGGATAGAGGTGTAAACGATTCACCCAAATTACATCTGGTACTCAAGTGTAGGGGTTGGTGTGTTTGATTATACAGCTCTTCTGGAATCATATCAAAAGTATTGCTGCAGTCATTTGTCCTGATGTAGAAATTAACACGAATTAATATGAATGGCAGAAAAGGGTATATCCAAGTTAGATTTCCAACCACTTTTGACACTCTGCTAGAGCCCCCTAGTGAAACTGGACACTTTTTGTGATGGCAGCAAGACGCACCACATATGGATTCACTTAGAAAACATGGACGGGAGAACCACAAGCATTTCCAGTAGAGAAGCCCTTGCATTTGAGGAACGTGTGCTTTGCTGGTTTATCCTAAAAAGGCTTAAGAGTTCTAGTAAAATTTTCTCTTCTTTCAAATATTCTACAGGTAGTGTGAATACTAAATGGATAAACCTTCAGTCTAAGTTTTTTTAAAGGTATTTACCTTAATGAAAAAAACATATATATATATATTTCAAACAAATCTATAATAAACGTAAATGGAAAAGATATTTGGAAAAGAAGGCGGCTGACACTAAATTTGAAAGGTACCCCAGAGATTTTGAAGCCAGGAAATTCTGGTTGAGGTTATGGAATATTGATTTCTTTTTAACAGAAAAGATGCAACCTTAACCATCAGCCTTCATTGTCAAGAAAAATCTTAACATAACAGCTGTTAAAAGCAGTAAGTTTTATCAAAGGGAGCTATTTTTTTAAAAGATAGTTATTAATCAATAGACATTAGAGTACCTTCTGTGGAAGAATGTAGTGCATTTTAAAAAAATCAATGTCTAATTTTGTACAAAGCCTGCAGTCTGTTTTAACTTTTCCAACTTCACGTACATCAACTAAGACTGAAAATCACTAATACTTTATTTCATGTAATATATGTAACGTCTCTGGTTGCATGTAGATTTGCATTTATGTCAAGTTTTAAATTTACACCAAGTCAAAAACCTGAACACAAACTGTAAGGTTCATATATCATGTTTGCCATTTTGAGCAAAAATGCCTCATTTGTTTAGCACTGGTCAAGGTAGTTATTGTCCGGGTGGTAGATTAATAAGTAGGCAGAATGTGATAGGATCAGGAGAGAGCAATGGACTGCGTAAGCACATGGTATTAATTACAGGCCAAGAGATAGATTAATGAGTGAGCAGAAAGTAATGGGCTCAGCAGAGTGGTGAATTAGGTAAGCATGTGATACAAGTTTGTCAGATGATTTCTCAGTTTAGCTTACCACCAAATTTTTTGCCATGTGTATTGCATTATGGTTACACATGCATATGTGTGCTGTGAACTAGAGAGGCATGTGATACATGTATCTTACAGCCCTCCCAAATTTATTCTCCATCATGGACCATCTTTTGGTTTTTGCCTGGTAATGTCCATTGTCTTGCAGCTGACACTAATATTATCCAACCTCTGGAGTGAGAGGTCTGCTACGCTGGCTTAAGCAAATCAGACAATATGTGTGTAGTAAGCAGGACACAAGCCCGCTTGCAACACAGATGGCTGTATAGTGCAGTTGCCGAATGTGCAAGTTGTATGAGGGTGGAAAGGAAAGACAACAATTTACATCTGCCACAGGCAGCAAAAAGCTTTGAATAAGCTCTCCGCTCTGGGAGCACAGAGGTTTCACACTATTGGTGACAAGGCTGGGAATGATCTACTATGGGTGCCTGCTGCACACAGTGGTGGGTCCCTTTCCCATGATGGAGATGCGGTTCTCGTTTGAATAGTGCAGTTAAGGATAGAGGATGTTGCTGCAGGACAGTTCTCCAGCAGAAAGGGACCTGGATCTCCTTTCAGCTTCCCAAACCCCATCCCTGCACTGCAGAAAATCAGTGTTTCCATTACAGCTGAGGCACTGGGCAGCTCTGGAGAAGGAAACAGCCAGAAGAGCATTATTGAGGAACAGCTGTGCTATACAACTTGAGTAACGCCGGGGCAGCACTGCAACTATGATGACTCCAAAATAAGAATTATAAGGACTGGCACAACCTGTCAAAGTTGTAAATGTGAGTTACTGCTAGTGAAAGGTCAAGTCAAGTTTTAGGCTGTTGACCAGATGTCCTTTTATATACAACTGAGTAAGGAGGGGCTTATGTAAGAATCAAGGCATAAACTGCAAAGTTAATTATTCTATTACTATTTTTTAAAATATGGTATTCATATGGGGTCTTGTCCCAGAGCATTCAACTGTTCTTAGAAGCAAATTCCAAATGGAAATCATGCATACTTGTTCAGCTATAAATGTAAGGTATAGCTGTATTCATCCTTGCTGGAGCTCCTTTTTGACCTGAGCCTGCCTTTCCTCATGCTGGTTTCAAAGGATGCTTAGGCTTAGAGCTTAGTAGGCTTAGAGCACGTAGTGACGATTACTTTTTCTTCTGCCACTGATCTGTTGTGTGACTTTGGAGAAAACATCTTTCTTCTCAGCCTCACTTTCTCATTTGTCTTTTTTTTAATCCCATCTATTTAGATTATAAAACTGTCATACCTCTAAATAGTGTTTACTACATGTTTGTGAAAAGTCTGGTGGAACCGGGGCCTACCTCGACTGATGCCTCTAAGTGCAGCCTCACAATGATACTCTTAACGTTTAGGGTTTTCCTGTTAAATATTAAAATAAGCCTGTCCTAGCTACAAAGGGAAATATTGGATCTGGTTTTTATCAGTATAAATCAAGAGTTAACTTTGCTTAAGAAAATTGAATTGCATAGGTGTGAAGCAGTGAGAATGAGAAGAGAATCATGCCTGCAGCAATAAGTTGATGAAGGAGACTCTGGTACCTTCCTAATCCTTTGAACAAAAGCACTTCCATAAATTACCATTATGTTATGCAAGTGTATTCAAGGACCAATTTACATAAGTAGGGGAAACTAGCTAATCTATATAATACTTATGATTATATCATGATTTATCTAGTGCTGGAGTTGCGTAAAAATTATAATAATGTACTCTAAGGATATCCAGGAATCATGCTATATAATCCCTTCCAAAACCTGATTAAATAGTTTGATTTTTTTGCCTCTTGATAATCCTACTGGGAGGCTTGTTTCAGAACACCTTTGTGCTGAGGCTTAGCACTGCATTTTTAATTTCCAACCTAAAGGTACTCAGATTCATTTTATATCCATCTGTTCTTGGTCAAACATTCTCCCCTACCTTCAGTAACTCTTGTCTAATTTTGGATGTTCAAGGCATTAATTTATAGACAAAAATCTTACCTGCATCTTCATTTTCTAGCATAACTATGTCAAGATCACTGTGAATTTGCAGTAACTTAGGGGGTTTGTAGCTCTGGGTGCAACAATGGCCCTTCTTTGGATCTGTTCCACTTTGAATTCACTTTTCTGGGACAGACGATGCTCACAATATCCTAGTCTTTTGTACAATAACATTAATACTTCCTTCTCTTCGCTGGGAGTATTTTGCTGCATTGTAAAACAACATCTTTTTTCCCTTGTGCACATTACCTTAGTAATGCAGTCATCCTGCAATTCACTGATATGCCTAGGTTTTCTCTATGTTTCCAGCAAATGCTCCTACATCATAAAGAAAACCACATATTAACCTGATTGTCTTCATGAATTTACATCTTGCTCTGTTTAATCCAGTTCATCCTGTACGGTAGTTCAATCTGCTACTTTATTGAATGTGCCTCACAACTTTGTAATTCCCCAAATCTTATTATTCAAGAGCATTATTAAAAATACTGGATGAAAACAATCCCTATGGAGATTTTAGTGACCCTCCCACTGAAGCAGTATATCTTATCTTTTAGCTCAACCTGTTGTCATTTCCTCTTTAGTTAATTCTTTATCATCCCCAAAGTTTAGTAATTTCTGGTGTAGCGCTGCCTGAAATACTTTATTGACCTTCAGAGAGCTTAGATCTACTGCATGTCCTTTGTCTAGAAAATAGGCCATTTTATTTTAAAAAGTGAGGTTAGGTAGCTCTATCTTTGGTTTATGTATGTTCTGTCTTCATTAATATCCTTTAGTCCTGGCCACTGGACCTGTGCTTACTCCTGCCAGCTCTTCCATTGCTCTGCAGTAGAGATGATCCAGTCCTCGTTCCTCATTTCACTTGCACCCACACCTTGAGTTCAGTGACTTCTCCGGGTTTTTCATCACCTTTGATTGTATGCATTCCTCTGCCCAAACTCATTCTCAGAGGAGCTGCCTCTGCTGTCTGATGGCTCATGTGGGAAATAGAGGGAGTGCCCTTACCCGTTGGGGCTACTTCTGAAGTACCTTTAATGTGTATCCCATCCTCACTGCATGGGGAGCCCAGCTCTGGGTTCTGTCCTTGTTTTGCATTTATCCACATGAAAAACATTTTTTTAGGTGTTTGAATATCATTTGCAAACTCTCAGATAGACTTGTAGTGAATCTTGCTTCTGGCCTCTAGATGTAGCTTTTTTTGTCTTTCTCCCTCCCTTCTGTGTTCATTCATGATGTACTTATTGAGGTGTCTGAGTAACTGGCTGACTAATTAACACCTCCTTAACTATAACTGGTGAAGCATCTTAATAACATAACTGTTTTTAAATTATTTTTGCAGGGACAGTGCTAACAGTGGTTTTATATCAATGTATAAATGTACACTTTGATTTGACATCCTGGAAGTTAGAAACATCCAAGATATCAGAAGTAATAGCTTATTATTGAATGTAGTCAGGTCTAACAGTATTTGCCATTCATTTTTTACTCCATTAGATAAAATGCTTTCTTTTCAGTTCAAATGTCTTTATAAAGAATGTAATATTGACCTAAGCTTTGCAGTACAGAGGCAAACCTAGATCAAATCATGTGTATCTTTCCTAAACTGATTTCAGCCCCACTGAAATGAAGTGGAGTGATTGCTTAATCACAGTTTTCAGGTTGTAACCTTTGTGGCCTTGTTTTCCTCTCAAATTCGTGTAAATTAGGAATAAATCCATTCTAAGTCCGTGCATTCAATAGTGTGTGCCAAAAAGCTTCTTGTTACGAATCAGTGGTATCTGCAACATTGTTGAGAGCATGGTTTCAACTTTCTTACATGATTGCAAAAACAAATAGTGAAATATAATAGTATAAACACTGAACATTCTTTGACTGTTTCATAGTGGATTGATGAAGAATGAGTTGTGTAACACAGTGACAGATCAACAGAGTCCGAAGAATTTTGAAGGAGTGCCGAGTTGTTATTTGGTGAAACTACTGAATGGTTATTTTTTGGACTACCTGCCAAAGAGCAATGCACTTCCAGCAGGGTAGGTTTTCTTATCAAATGGCCTATTGTTAAAAGGAAAGTGCAAATTAGGGGTTGACATTTCACTACTTCTAACCGTGGTTTAAATGCCATTTGTTACTTCTTATTACTGACTACAACCTTGAGCATACCTAGTTAAAGGATGTCTGCTGAATAGCCTTCCCACTCCATTCCTTTTAAATAAGTTACCCAGGAGGTTTTATAACGTCACTGCAGGCCTCATTGCCCAGGAGAGCCCCCGTCTCTAACATCCATCCCAAATCTCAAGCATAGCCCTTCACCACTGTGCTTCTCAGAGCAAGCAACTGAGTGGAAGTTACCTTCTCTCTACGTGCCACAAACCACACACACATCCCAAAAGCAGGAAGACAACTGGGTTCCTCATTATCAGATGTCTACTTCTGCCTCCTAAAAAGCTGTATAATTCACAGAGAAAAAAACATGTGCAGAGTCCTCATCCAGGGCTCGGTTCAGGATAACCAGGGAGATTTCTTCAGCTCCAAGCTGAGGATCACAGGGTTGACACCCTGCTACTGATCTCTGTAGTGGGACAAGAGGGTTGCATATGATTCACACAGCAAACAGCCTGCTTTCCAACAGCCTTTGTACTTTTCTGGTATGGCAATCTGTAAATCATTAGGCACCCCTCTTTGCCCAATCCACACAGGATGCGAGCCTGTGTCAGATCCCAGCTTGATAGCCTTCCTCTTTAACGCGATCAGTAAAAAAATCCTGCTTGCAGCTTTGGAATTTACTAGTCTATCGCCTGCCTCTAGCCAAAAGAGTGGGCGTCACATTCACAGATGTCCCACATCTGACAGGGCTGAGCCTAGAGGCATATTTTCCATTGGCAGGTAGGGGGAGAGACCTGCTGCTGTAACACTGGTCCATCCACATGGCCACAACTGCTCCTGGCTAACCCCGACTCCCAGTGGGCCAGGAGCACCAGCAGTGTTTCGGGAAAAGCATGGCTGTACGCACTCCACCACTGACATTTCTTCCTGCTGGCAGGCCATGTCATTTCTGTGGAAAAGAGAGGATTGCTCTAGGTGTACTTATTTTAAATAGGGATGATGTGTTTGATGCAATGAGCATTTCCTGGTGCTTGTCACAGGTCTTACTTCAGGGAGAGGAGGGGGTGGACATTTGTCAGGAGCAGTTTGAGTGTTTCTGGTAGACGGGCAGATGCAGCGCCCTTTCTCCCTGACTCGTGTCTGTGAAAGTAGCAAAGCTATATTAGCTCCCTTGCTAACTCACGCTCCAAGTTCAGCAAGCAAAGCCACTCATCATGACAAGCTAAAGCTGTGACAGGCCATATCTTCCCCCAGGAACAGCACAGGAATAACAAGAGTTTGAAGGGAAAGACTGGTGCAATTCTCCTGGTTTCATGCTGCCTTCTACAGACAGTAACACCCAGTTCACATCTTCAACCTCCACTTGATACCCAATTTTATAACATTTCAGCCTAAATCTTCACAGGTGTTCAACACCTTGGGCACATTGGTTTTAACGGGAGGTGATTATAGAGCCAATTTTAGGCAGTTGCTTAGGGCAGGGTGGTGGGGGGGAGGGAAAATGGTCTTTGACTGTTGCTGCTGCCAAGAGAGAGTTTGAGCTTGGTGCTCAGATTTGTACTCAGAACAGCAAACCTACCTTCATCCATGCCAGTGTTCTTGGTAAAGGCAGGTGTGACTTTTCTGGAGTAGCTCACAGGACCTCCATAGTAGTTTTGCCCTTTCCTTTGTTTTGCCTCCACTTTCCAAGGTAGCAAAGCCAGACCATTTATCCTTGAGTGACAAAGTTTAGTTTTGGCTATAACACTGAGAAACCTTTTGCTGGGACTGCAAAGGTGATGTGCACATCTTTGAGATTCTGAGCTTCGTACTTCAGTGGATAGTAGCCACAGATGTTTCCACGGGGATGATATAAATAGAACAATGTATGTAACTGCCATCCATTCAGGAAAAAAAAAATTGGAGGTGTTTGTGCTGTAAGCTGGGTAAATATTTTGGAACAGAGCTTGAGGAGTTTCAAGTACTATAATGTACAAGAACTTCCTCGCATAGGGACTGTTCACGTATGTTCATTTGTCATTCTTCCTGGAGTTTTACATGCCATTCAAATCTCTCTTCCAGGTAAAAATCAGTGATACAGGTCATGGCTTTGAGACTGTGGGCTATGGTGATTAGCCATGGTCTGTTTGTGATGATACCTGCTTGCCTCCCCACTACGTAGTGTATTCGAATCCTCTCTGAGCCTCTTTTCAACATTTTATTCTATAGACAAATAAAGGAGCATGCCGTGAGTGCTGTTGTGTCATGTGAAGTATGAGACTGTGCCTTGCTCTTTTCTTTCATCTTCTTGGCCACGCTGGGACAATACATAACTGGGTATTATGCCATATTTATTCTTCTTCTCACAGAAGAAAAGGCTATGTTAACTCTTTTGTGCTGGTGAAATTCTTGTGGATAAATACAAGTGATGGATCTCTTTGAAGTTAATAATTCCAATATCCAGCATAAGTCGTAGGCGCGTTGCAGGCATTGCTTTTGTATGTTATGTGTGCTAAAGGACAATACTTCTGCTCAAATATGGTGGTTTCCCTCTGAGAAGTATTTTCTCTATTTCAAAGAACGCTATCTATCATTATGACATGCTCCAAAGTGGAAGCCCAAGCCAAGCAACAGCAGAATCAGCAGAAGGTTAGAATGTATGGCAGACAAAGACTTACAATCCCAAAAGAGTCTTCTGTCAGGCACCCATTTTTATCCCAGATATTGGTTAAATAGTTATTGTGAAGTCAGTGCACACTAATGTGAAATTGTTTAGCTTTGCTGTGAGTGAGTCCATTTTGCTGACCTCCAACCTAGGAAGTGAAGTGAACATCACAAGCCGTGACGAGCTGTTCAGGCCTTCTGCGGTGATCTGCTTAGACCTCGAAGCAGCTGACCCATAGCAAATTTATAGCAAATATGCCTGATCAGAAGTGAAAAAATGAATCATCATCTCTAAAATATATGACAGTTGCCAGCAAGTTTTAAAATGTTCTCTGCAGAATTAAGGGTCTTGGAACGCAACTTCCTAAAAGTGATGAATCAGTTCTGATGATTGATATAAGGCTCTAATTTTCCTGAAGGTTTTCAAAGGCTTCTGAAATGTTTCTGAAATATTCCAATAATTGGTGTTGTATAATGTTAAAAATCCTGCCAAGCTGTCTAATTAAATACAGCCATAGTTGCTTCTCAAAACCGAAATTAACTACTTGGTTTGACATACTGTGAGCCCTCTTACACAGGTGGATAATTCATGTTCCACAAGGAGTTTTGGTCACCTAGTTTCTCAGTTCAGTGGATCTGCAATTGAATCATTTCCTCTTAATGGATGACTTGACTAAGTGGTTTGAAAGTAATTAGCAAACCCAGTGGATCTGATATTGAAGTGTATGATCAGCATCTTATCAGGAACTACTTATTTCCTGTGGGAAACTGCAGTCGACTTCTCTACAAATTCAGAAGGCAACTTGTTGCTCCTTCTAAGGAAGCTAATCAAGGGATGGTTGCACCATCCCAGGCACGAACTTGTGAGCACGACTTGTGATGAAGTGATCCCAGCTGATTTTAAAGGCATTTTCAGGACGTCTATTCTTTATTAGTATTGGATGTTTTATTTGCTCACTTTTAAGAAAGCAGTAATTGACTTCTTAGAGACGCAGACTATTTTTTATCCACTAATACATTTTAATCTTGGTGCACAGCTATTAATGGGATATGCTTCCACTCCAGAGCAATTCAGATTGATTTTGTTTCTACTTCAGAAATATATTACAGTAGACCCACAGTATATAAAAGTGCTCAGTGTGTTGAGATGAACCGGCCTCACAGTATTTGCAGCTTCTAATGGGAGCTCAGTACATTTAGCAAAGAAGTGGTGATTGACTGCCTGGTGCTCGGGCTAATTGATACGGCACTGAGTTAGTCAGAAGCTCTCAGCTCCATCAAAATCACACATGACATTGCTCCAGCGCCTCTTAATATTGACTGGGTAGTTCATATGATAAAAGCAGCATGTTTTGGAGGAGTCTTCCAGAGCTGAGTGAATCTTCGTTCAGCATCAGTTACATTCTTTCCAGAAAGGCTTCCTGCCTGGAGTAGCATTACTCCTCCGCTGGAAATTTTTTAAAAGGATGTTCTCAGGTCTGTTTATTTTTTATGGGCTTGGATGCGGTCACTGAGATCCTGTGAGATCAGAAGAATGGAATGAAAGTGGCCACAGATGACACTTGAGCTATTTCCACAGCTGGATGCACACCAGCCAGAGTAGGCGGTCCTCTGCAGATGAATTGGTTCGTTGAAATACATGATACAAAACATCTGTTACAATGAGAACAAACAAAAACAATGTGCCTTTGAAGACTGCGATTTGTTGGGAGCTGCTTGCAAGGGTGCTGAATGAGGCAGTTGTCAGCAAGGAAACATTTTCAGGCTTGCCCTTGCGTGAACTAACGCAAAACTACACAGTAAAAATATCTAAATTCAATCAAACAAAAGACCTGCTTTTCCCGAATTTTGTTACTCTGATTCCTGTTACGGCAATGGGGAGGGAGAAAGCCCTTCTGTACCAAATGTTTTTTATACCCTAAACCACTTTTAATAGAATGGTATAATTCCAGCTGAGTGGCTGTAAAAACTTAGAAGCTACACTGGTACAGTAACTGTTATTCTGTCAGTCGTTCCCCACACTGCTTTATTACCAGCTGTCTTGAAGTGCAATAGACATTTTTCATTGTCACTGCCACCTGATGACAAATAAAACCTTCAAAATGGTTTTGCTCTGAGGAGTAGCTCACAGCTCCTAGCCAGAAGTAGACCTTTCACGTCACCTTAATGAGCAGAAGCGATCCAAACATTCCCACCCCATTTTACTCTTACGAGGCAGTTGCTTTTGGCTGCCTTTTTTTTTTTTTTTTCCCAGTTGAGCTGATGGGGAAGTAGGAATACTAGATATTTCTGGAGTAAATAAACACACACTGTGTGTATAAAGGCTGAAGTCAGATCAATCAAAACCAGTTGTGTATCAGTTACTACAGGGCAGTATTGTTCTCGTAGACAGTTTAGGGAAAATGCAATACTCCTAGCACAGTATTTTATCCATGGTAAGGATGAATTAGATGCAGGTATATATCAAAGTACCAGTTCCTTTCTTTTTTTTCCTAAGGTGAGCATACTAACTAGCACACAGATTTGATAGATGAGAACCATATCCTATATGCATAATAGGAAAAGGCTGCGCCATCAAAGTGTGCTCCTCAAGAGGGTTGGTGCCCAGTCTGTGTGTGCCCATAAGGTAGACAACAGAAGTAAAAGAAATAAATCAAAGTCAATCCTTTAGATCAAGTAAGGAGTAGGCTTATATGATTTTGGACCTGGAGATCCATTCATTCTTTAGCTGGTGATGGCCCGCTGTGTCTGCACAAGGCAGCTACATTCTTTTTTAAAGGCTCAGCAACTGAAACAGGAGCCCCCAGGGGTCTCAGGGTGTCAGATGCGCTACTGGGAGAGGGCATCTTTCCTGGCTTTACATCTGTGATCCAGTGGTGGGTGTCAGGAGAGGTGAGAAGCTGCTGAGGAAACAAAGTGAAACAAGTTTCATGTTTAGTTCAATTGATTCTAGTTTATGCTTTCCTGATGGACCAGGGTGTCTGATTGTATACATAGTCATAGTTTATTATAGCTGTACAAGACAATTATGTTAATCTTACTTTTATTTCCTAATATTCTTTGATCTCCTACACATCAAAGATGTAAAATTTTAGTCTTGTTGGTAATTAGCTAGAAAGCAAATATGTTGCCTGTCAGTACAGAGGATACAAAGCACAAGAAATTGTCCTGGGGGAGTCTAGATTCTAGTCTCTTTTTTTTTCTCCTCATCAGATTTTTATTTCCCTTCCATCAGTTGCCTCAGCCATTAAATAAATGTACTGGAAGTAAACTTTGCCATTGTGAAATTCATTCAGCTTTTTAAACCACCTAGTCACTCAGTATGGATCCTCAATTGAGGAAAAGCAGTTTGGTACATCAAACAAAAATGTACATCAATGTTTCCCAAACTTGCAACAACCCCTTGTGGTCTGTATTGACAAAGGTTTCACGCTTGCTTGCTGTTAGTTTTAAGCAGACCAGGGCTAATGCTGTGCACAGTTCTGATTTGATTCACCCATTATAGTCCAAAGGCTTTGATTCCTAACTTGTCATTAGTGCGCTGGTCAAGAACAGCAAATGAGTATATGCTAAATTATTTGGCTCTGCAGTTGCTCTTCAAAGCTGTCTTTCTGGAAAGAGAAAACGCACAGGGATTATTTTACAATTTCTGCAGTGAATCTCTGCATCAGTACTTTATGCCTACAGCTGGTGGATTTATATGTTGCAATTTATTCTGGGGATTGACCCCTCCCCCCACTTTTGTTCATGAATTGCAAAGAGATCATTATCTTCATAAATTTGTTTACTGTCCAAAACTTTCGTATGAATAATTTATGGCAACATTTCAGCCTAAGGATTGTTCTCAGTGCGCATAACAAGTATTTATTAGATGGTTTCATACTGGAAGTTGTTATTAGACTTGCCGCCTTCCTGTTCCCAGGTTGGTTGTCCTTATCTTTATTAATTACTTCAGCTTCTAGACAAGATGACTGTCTTGCCATAAAATAAGATTTTATTTCTTGATTAAACAAGTCTGCAGGCAGCCATAGGCTGCCTGTACAGAAAGTAATGCAGAAAATAAAAACACAAAATTTAAAATCGGATTGTTGAAAAAAAAAATCACTGAATTACAGTCTGAGTCTGAAAACAAGAGCAAAATCATCTCTGCTTGGGATAATTAATTAATGACCATCGTCTGTGGTATAAAAATCTATTGGATACCTGCATAGTAATGCACAGTTTGGCGTCTGTCTCTGAGGATTCAAACAACGTGAAATCCTGGTAGCATTCAAGTCGGTGACAAAACTCTAATTGATTTCAGTGGGGCCAGGATTTCAGGCCAAATTTTTCAAATTCACTAAACTAAGGTCTGTATGTTGCTGTGATTGTCAGATTATGGAGGTTTTAACCGTTGAAATTGCAAACAGCTTCTGCTAAAAATTTGTCCTCTTCTAGTTCTGGTTTTATGCTTCAAGCTTGTGCATTTGTGCATTATCTCCCTGCATTTATAATCATTTGCAGTGACACAGGGCTGAAACACCACAGAACAGGGTCTTTTCTTGATACTGCAGTTCCTCGATAGTAGAAATAGTACCAGAAAATACCACAAGAAATACTACCAGAAAACCATTTCATGTACTTTTCAGTCCCACAAATGGATTTTCTGTGCGCCTGGAAAAGCCACTGCAAAACAGAAATATGGCTGCCAAGAGGTTGGTCTCTACTGGAGTTTATCGGAACATCTGCTGTTAGTTATGTTGTGTCTTTTGATGTCAAAGACAAAACAAGGGTTTGTTTGGTTTTTGGAGGAAGGGGGTTCACATGGAGTGAAGATTCAGAAGCATGCAGTGCACAGAGTCCAGCCCTCAAGTCCCCGTGACTCTGGAATTAATTAGAGCGTTCTTTTTTCTATCCACACAGCTTTCAAGAAAAGATGGGAGTATTACCCATTTGCCTATCATCTCGTTCCTATTTATCTTCCTTTGGATGTTTCTTGTTTCCTTTTCCTCTGAGGCTACCCATTGCATCCCACTAGGACTGACAAGACTATTACATATACAGTACTCTGTGAATAATAAAATTTGGCTTTGTGGGCAGAATCAAATAATAACTCTAAAACTTGTCTTGAAGTGAAAATGTGCAGAGGGAGAGGGTAGTGACATGGAAAAAGTTGTGAAAATGTTGTTTTGACTCCACTCCAGGAGAAAACTTAGGGAGTGGGGAAAGGGTGAGAAGAAGAACAAAGACAAAATAGCTATAATCTTTCTGTTTTCATTTCTGGGTTATTGAACTAATTCTAAGCTTTTTTTTCCTCTTCAAATTTAGATAAATTCTGAAATGACATGTCATTTTGAAATATGGTGGAAACATTGCATTTTGACAGCTCCAATTTTTTCATTCTTTTGGTCACAATTATGTGCCAAGTTTGACCTGAATTCACAGGATGTTTTATTCTCCCTCAAAGTGTTTTTTTCCAAATAATTTACTGTTCATCTCAGCAATATGTGTATACCTTCCAGCTGGCCTTTTTTTCCCTAACTTATACTATGATTTATTCCTCCAAAGCATAGAGATCTTCTTACCTTCATTTAAAAGACATCTCCCTGAACTCATGGCAGACTCAGCTGCCCAATCTGTGCTTCCTAAAAGGCTGATCATCCAGTTTGGGTCAAAGACTCTCTCTGGTACATTTACCACAGTAGTGGGCCACCAGCTTATTCTTCTCTGGCTGCAGACCAAGGTGCTCTGCATTGTCCAGGACATTTTCAAAGCAGTATTTGGTAGTAGACAGTTCCTAGTCAGCTGCCTTGTAGCCCGAAGAACTGACTTCTGTTGGGCAAGTGTAAATGTAGAGTTTAGAAAAAGACCTTGAAAATTCTTGAATTGCTCTTTTTTACCTCATCCTTAGGACCTCTGAAACTAGTGCTGACCACAATCGTAGTTTGATTTCTAGATGCCAGAGAAAATAAAACATACAAAAAGATTTTTTCCAGAGAAAACTGAGCACCTCTACAATATTCAAATATCTGAAAGATACTCAGGAAATCAGCCCAGAGAAATATCTTTGACTTCAACCTAAAATTCTGCAAATCAGACTCTGTGTGGAGAACACAAAGGAGTAAAGAACGTCATTGTGATGTGTCAGGATCTGACTGCTGTGCATCACGTGGGCTTTTAGACAGTGACTGGTAGGATATGGTGGTGCACCAAAACCCAATAATAAATCAAAGCTTTTTTATAGAGATTATTGCAGCATGTATGGATAAATGTGAACCAGAGACACTTAGCTAATTTACTCCAATAAATCCATTCATGTTAGAAAACTGAAGGAGCAATCTTGGACTTCATTTGCCCATGTTGCTTTGGCTACTTCTTTGGCTACTTTGGTTTATGACAAAAGGCTGCACTTGGGCAGGCAGCCTGATTCTGAGAAATGCAGAATTCTCTGCATTCATCTGCTTATGCAAAAAAATGACGACTGTTTTGGGGTAGGTTGAAATGGATTATAATTTGATGCAAATAGCAAGAGGTTGCCATATATCAATGTAAAGACAGGTGGTAATAAAGTATTTGGTCATTCTAGGTGTTATTGTAACCAGGAAGCTGAAAAGGTACTTTGACACTTAGCTAATTTACTCCAATAAATCCATTCATGTTAGAAAACTGAAGGAGCAATCTTGGACTTCATTTGCCCATGTTGCTTTGGCTACTTCTTTGGCTACTTTGGTTTATGACAAAAGGCTGCACTTGGGCAGGCAGCCTGATTCTGAGAAATGCAGAATTCTCTGCATTCATCTGCTTATGCAAAAAAATGACGACTGTTTTGGGGTAGGTTGAAATGGATTATAATTTGATGCAAATAGCAAGAGGTTGCCATATATCAATGTAAAGACAGGTGGTAATAAAGTATTTGGTCATTCTAGGTGTTATTGTAACCAGGAAGCTGAAAAGGTACTTTGTCATCTGCTTTCTGCCTTCATTTAACCAGTATCACCAAAATTCCTCTGAAACTGGAAGCATGATGGGACAGATGTGGTCCATTCGCTAATGTAGAAAATAATCTCTTTTGGGATCAGTCTTCGGTGACTTCGGTGGTTAACAACTTTCTGATAAAATAGAGTGCTCTGAAAAGACACGATAGCGATAGGCTACCACAAACACCTTCCATAGACCAGACAGCGTGTGGGCAGTGACCGTGCAAGCCTCTCCCCTCTGTGCCATCAGTGCCCTTCACCTTGGAGCTAACCTGTGGGGATGCAGCTGTGGGGGTGCATCCCCCCTACCTTTCACAGTCCTTGGGAAGGCTGTTGGACATCACCAGTTGCAGTAGTATGTTTTTGTGATGGAGTTTCTCTGTGGGTAGCTGATGCCTGGACATAACTGAACAGCTGTAGCCTGATAATGACTTTCAGTCCCAGCAATGACCGAACCTGGTGACCCAGCATTGAGACTCCCTATTCTATTACCAGTCCTCAGAGCCACTCTGTTCCCACCATGTACTTTCAACATATTTAACATGTTACAGCTGTGCTCGCTGCTATACAATAGTTAAGAGGGCTGCCAGCATTTCCAATATGAACTCATATTTTAAGGATAATAACTCAGCTGTAAAAATGTGCTTCAGGCTGAAACTTTATAAGGAAGATCTCAGCCCAAGAGTGACTTTATCTGGACAAGAAAAGGGAAAATATATCAATTTAGTCATTCTTAATCAGTACAGATATATTAAAAAGAAAGTAAGTAATCCTTGCTGGATCAGTTATTTACTTTTTCTTCTTTTTAGCTTAATAATAGCCAAAATCTACACCTTTTTGAACTTTTCGCGTCTAGTTCTAGTTCTAGACTAGTTGGACCACTTGCACAATGAAGTTTTACTCACAAGGCTCAGTCTTAAAGCGCTTTTCCTCAGTATTTTGATCTTCTTTTAAAAGACAATAAAGTGTGGAGCAAAGTAGACTTAAGCTTCCCATTTTCTATTGTTTACTTCAAATCTGCTCAGCGTGAATCAAGAGGTGAAATGTTTCCTTCTCTTGATTAATTTGGACTGGAGTGTGTGATCAAAACCACCTGTTCTCTTTGGGCCTCCAATGGTGATGACCCAGGCTGTACCCCCAGTCTGAATGGTTGCAGACTTGCGAAAGTTCAGATGTAGGTCCAGACCCATCCCAGAAGCCTGACAACACACCAGCTCCTGAGTCCTCTACATATCACACAGTTTGTAGAGCACTTAGAGGTCTTTGGTAGAAGGGAGACATAATTATAAGTGTCAAGCATTTAGTGTAATACACAAGCTGGTTTCACTGGAAGTACCTTAAAGTAAACAAGAACTTAAAATATCACGTTTTTAGCTATAACATGTATTGACCCTGTATAGATTCTTATTTTCTGGATATTGACACAAAACTGAGGGCTCGAATTTGATTTCATTTACATCGGTTGTACCTTCACTGATTTCAATGTGGTTACCTTTGAAGTACACACTCTGTGTGCTTGCTGCCATCGGTTTTACTGCCTCCTTGTCTCGTGCATCAGGGACAGAATTTTTAGCTAAGGACATTTTTGCAGCTGCGGTTTCTCCAGACTGTGCCTGTATTACCAGTTGTTCAAAACAACGGAAAACTGCACAGGTGTCACTGAGGGCATCATCCAAGGATGGTGGAGCTGTCCAGGTGCAGCAAAAGCCACGTGTTAGTGGCAGTCGGCTTGTACAGTCGAGTCCCAACAGCAATTGGTCTGGTTAAGAGTCAGAAGAACTATGGTTAAAATTTTTAAAGGCACAAATGAGGCATAGGCTCACATTACTTTTAATAACAGAATATAAGGTAAGAAGGCACTATTTAAAATCTGTGCCTCAGTCTTGGTTTTGAGGTCTGTCACCAAGCTGGCACTGCTGGATAGCCAGCTTTAAGCAGTCAAAGGAGAAATCCCAGTACAGAATGGAGTGGATTTCACCCGTAGCCTCCCCTGAGAGGTTACGAGTCCAGAAAATGAAATGCAATTTGGGATCTGTGGCAGGGCATTTAGGCTGTGAAAACTTGTGGTTTTAAATGAGAGGAAAGGCAGGGCTGGAATAGCTTTCTTTACATTACTGTGTGAGAAAGGGCTTTGTTTAACGTAACAGATTACAAATCTAACAGAACAGGACAGAAAGACAGGTTTCTTTATTCGTCCTCTCTAATAAGGAGACATTTCTAGATTTCAAGATCAGAATGAACCACTGTGATCTAGAACTGAATTGATACATAACATGAACCGTGGCTTAGTACAGAATTTTCCCCATCGATCAACTTCAAGTCTAAAATCTATTACTGAACGGAAGCATATCTTTAGGAAAACATCCTTACTCACTCAAGGTTTCATTTCTAGTATCTTCTACTATCTGTCTTTCCTAATAGGTAGGATAAGAAGGATCCCTGAGAAGATTATGTGGATATTACTGCCCCTCAGCAGCAGCATCTGCCCCCTTCCAGAACTTTTGAATTAGGAAAATGGGATGGGGAAGGAAAGGACATAACTTCTCACCCTCCATATCTTTAATCTTTCTTTGTGCAGAGTCTGCACAAAAAGGAGTTTAGACCTAGGCAGCAGATGACAGTGCTCCACAGTGTGCTCTCATGAAGGATGGACGTTAGGTTTGTAGCTGAATTCGACAGTGATGCAGCAACATCAGCCTCAGCATGTCAAGGTGGCACTCTCCACGCCCCATGCAGCTGGGTACCTGGATTACGTGGCAGCCCCTGCATCAGCATGGCTCTGAGGGTGCAGCTCACATTTGGGCCTAGCCTAGGAATTAGCTCTGATGCACAAGAGTTACCTTTATCTCGACATTGCAAGGACCATCGTGCAGTCCATGAGCAACTGTGTGAAGCATTCTCACTTTTATTGACCATCACTAGTAAATTCTGGCTTGCGAGAGCCTATCTTATCTTGGAGTTGCAAGGACACATCCTGCTATCTACGCATCCCTGGACCATTCTTGCCATTGTCCTCTCAAGGATTAGGGACCTCACAGAGGAGCACACTGCTGTCTGCCAACCTAGCACCTCAATATGTCTCCTTGGTGCTTCGTTCAGTGATACCACCTCACTCTTCTGAAAGCTGAAAATATTTCAGATATTTCCATCTAAGACTGGTTGTGGTGAGGTCCTTCTAGTGCCATAGAGCTAACACCATGCACAGCCATACCATTTTCCTCTGGCTGTGGTTGTGTAGGACGTCATTTTGTCATCTTGCCTCTGGTGGATACATAGGGTTTTATTACCTGCCTTTTTTCTCTTGTTGGTAGCCAGTTCCTCAGCATTTCCGATGTCTCCCAGTGTCAGTGTTTGTTCTTCTAATGAGTGAATCTTTTCTTCTAGCACAGCCGCTAGATTGCAGCTTACGCAGCGTGAGTCCCTCCTGGTTTCAGGCAGGAAATGAAACAGCACATCTGTTAGAGATCGCAGCTGCTGTCCTCTCACTGACCATTGCAGTGCCGAGGCTAGAAGTGCACGTAGAAGAAATGTCACAGAAATTTCTTCCCCAAATCCAGTTAGCCACTCTCTGTGCCTGGCAAATTACTTATATACTAAATCTCGCCAGCAAAGCATAGATGAACAGCACAGTGTCTCAGACATTTGGTCTGATCAAATGTCTGTTGTCATGACTTCGTGGAGACACACAGACAGGCACGGCTACCTCACCTTGCCTGGAAGGCTTGAGACCCAGGGAAAGCCGAGGTCCTACCACATTAAACGCACCATATGTGCTCCCATGCCACCAACCTGCTCTGCTCCTCTACATCCAAGCACAAGTTCTGAAGGCAAGTCTTTCTGTTAGGTATTTTTCTTGTATTCTGAGCATATTTCCCCAAGGAAAATAAAATAAGTGTTCTCAGCTAGTAACAGAAGCTCTTACTCAACGTGTATTAGATGTTGTGCATAAATAAGAAGTTGTCACTGTTGCTTTTAGTTACTTTTTTCATCATAAATCCTGGACGGAGAGTTTCAAACATCAAAAAAATTATCCACATGTTGAAAAAATAGTGTGGCCTGAGTGAGTATAGTGGAAATGGCAATTTAATTTGTCTTCCCATGTGCAATTACAAATGTGTATATATGTGTGTATATATATGTGAGATCAGACTGCGGCATCCTTTTTGAAAGTTTCATTTGAACTCAGTAAGGCAGAGAAGTGAAAATTTAGGCTAAACACTGGTGCTGACTCATATTTTCATTGTGCTATTTAATAATTTCCATTTTACATCTTGTTAGAACTAGGATGTGCCATCAAGTAAATTTTCATGCCTGCTTATAGATATGAAGGGAGGGAACTCAGCAGAACTGTTTGGAGAGGCAATATTATTTGGATTTAGCTTTAATAGGTGAAACTCCATTCTAATGCTAAGAAAAACTATTCCACAGGAATGAGACTCACAATTCCCATTTATTAAGATGGCACATCAGCCACTGGGAGACAGTGGATGAAGGAATTAGTCCACATCGCAAAATATCTATAAAAACATAAACAGAATGGGATTGCCAAGCATAACACTTTGAATCTGCATTTCTACATGTACTCTAGTATGTGTATATTATCAAAAGCTGTATTTTAAACTTGGAGACAAGATATATAGTTAAAGGCAATGGGAAAGAAATCATCAGAAACCTTGGCTGCTGTTGTAGGAAAGGTGGTGCATACACAAGGGTCACCTTCGTTCTTTATTTACCACACTGTATTTGGATTCTTAATCCTTTAAGACCAGTTGCATCTGGGTAGTAACTCTCTTGGACCAATAACAGATACTTTCAGCTGAGGAAAGAAGTTCACAAGCATACAGAAAAAAAAAATGAGAAAGGGAAAGCGAATGTGTCCATTGCTCCAAGGAGATTCAACTAAGGTATGAAGGTGATGTCAGATAAGAATTTGAATTTATGCCCAAAATTAGACATACTACAATACAAGGTTGTTGTTTAGTACTTGCCATAGAAACAGGACTCAGAGTTGGTGAAGGTCTGTATCAGGGTTTGTCCATTTCAAGGTTAAAGCTGCTTTAATTTAGTGCAGGGTTTGGGCTTCCTGCTCACTTTACCCCGTTTTTAGCAAGCTTTTAAATTCAACAATGTAATGAAATGAAACCAAATCCTAAGATTTGTAGAATATGCATTAGCTGATGTTTGCTGATTTTCCTCAACATACTCAGACCATATTTTAATCTCTGATCAGCTAGCAAATGCCAAGGCAGTTAGTAACTTTTCATTGAGAAAGGGAGAATAGCTTTTCTTTGATTTTGAAATATAATGGGTTTTTATGGAATATCAACAAGTATCCCCAAGCAGAGTTGCTGACAGAGGGCAGAGAGGATTTCACAGCTACCTTTCGTCTTCCTACTGTAGTCACGAAAGGTTGGCCACTTCACAGCCAGTTCAGAGCACTTGAGCAGGCTCTCTGCTCTGACAAGGGGACCCTATTTTTTCCGCTGCCTCTCAGAGGCAGCCCAAGGAGATGAGACAAGTCAATCTAGACAGAACAGTAAACTGATAGAAATATGGTCGTCATTTATTCAGTATGCAGAGAGAGTGCATTTATCTGAAAAAAAAGTATACATGTTAGGTTTTTTCATATTAATTCTTGATAGACACGTCTGGTCTGATAAGTATAAGGAAAGTCATCCTTTCACTCAGTTTAATAAAATCTCAAGAAACAACATGTTCTCAATAACATAAAGACATTCACTTGGAACTATGGTAATAACTTTTCAGATGGAATGACCGGGTGCTTACATGACTGCACAATGTGTCTGTAAACAAATTTGAAAAGTCAGTTTGCTGCTGTAATGTTTATTGGCTTTACATTGGCCAGTATTTACAAAGTAGAATTTGTAAGTATGCTTAACTTGTTAAAACTTTGTAAATAAAGAAAAAGTAAACTCCAAAATAAGCAGGTGTTTACTGTAAGCTTTAAAAACTATTTATTCAGCTGGTATTTGTGCCTTATCCCAATATCACTATTAGAACACTGGAAAAAAAACAGAAGCCTTTAATACAGTTCATTATTCTAGAAAGCTGGGACTAACTAATCCTTCCTCCCACTGGCCCCCTAGTGCATCTCTCAACTAGTGAACCCTCTGTTCCTAAAGCCCCCTAATACACTTTTTATTTCTGATGTCACTTTCCCACCCTTCAAGGCACATAAGGTGGCATGTGTCATTGCACCAACATAAACTTTATTTCTGTTGAAGCCTTTTGGTATTGGCAAGTACTTAAAGATTGTGTATTTAATATAATAACAAGCTGTATTTAGAGTCCTTCCTGAGATTTCAGTTTGTTGCCATACAAGGAATGTTCAGCATTTGTGGTTGATAAAGTCAGGCTTCTTTCTTTGCAAGTGATGGACTAGAAAATGTTCTGAAGTAAATATATTCACTTTCTTATATGAAAAGTATGTCCATAGGGCTTAGAGCATTTTAAAATGGCAAGGTCTTTCAAATAAAGCAAAGAGGAATTAAAGTCTGTATGTCAATGGACTTGGGTTTATTGCAGTGTTGCAAAAATCGTGGATATTCTTCTGTATCGTTGATTCCTTATTATTTGCCCTGTTAATCTTCATTTCTTTTAAAGCCACTATAGCATCGACAGAATTGTATGACAAGTCTATGGCAAGAACATCTTGCCAAATTTAAAAGTCATTATAGCAACCAGTTTCTTGGAGGAATCATAAAAAAATTAATCATACTGAGGCAACAGGGCAGACCTAAATAATTGGCAGGCCAACTACTTGTTTTGGCAAAGACAGTGGCAAAAACCTCATCATGATTTCTTCTACAGGTTTTTTCAACTAAGCTGGGCCTTCAGTAGTATTATGCCATGCTAAGATGGCTCTCTATACAGTTTATGAACTCGGTAAAATCAGACATCCGAACAGATGAAGATGAAAAATATGTTGTCTTTGCCAGTCGCCAAGTGGATGTTTATCAGCAAATACCTATTATAGCCTGAAAAGAATCAAATTACTTTTAATATGATGGCAACATCTGATGCAAGACATTGTTGTCTTCTACAGCTAAATAAATTGAATATGAATGGACTTGACAGCATGTTTTATGAAACGCATTATGGTCTGGAGGCTGGGTGTCGCCCTAACAACCAGATGATATTTCCTTAATTAAGTATAATTTTTTCCCTACGTGATCACAAGAGGATTCTGCAAACTCTAGTGAATTAATGGTCTGGCAAATGCACGTAATTCTCTGCTCTAGGTAACTGTCAGCTTCAAAGACGTTAAACTGTCTTAGGAAAGCTGCAAATATTTGATTTGTTTTCCCAACTTCTTTTCCTAACATATTAAACGGTGTATGTTTAGGGTCTAGAATATACGTATTTTCTATTTAAAAATAATACGTTTACTGTCTCTGAGCAATTTTTTTGTCCTTGATATATTGTCTCTCCAGTCCATATTTTTTTAAATAGTTTATTTGCAAAACTTGCCTTGCTTACTTATTTACTGGAAGACATTTGCTATCAGATTTTTCCACTGTGTGTCTGGCACTTGTGTTTGCTACACTAAATCATAAGACTTCCTTCACCGCTGCCCTTTCTTCATTTCCAGGTTCCTGAATTTATACACAGGAATAGCTATCAGTCTGTCACATCTGTAATCACAGCAAGTTCCTCCAACCATACCTTTGCAATAAAGATCTTTGCAAAGAAAAATAGGTAGTTTAAGGCTTTGGGACATCCTAAATTAATTGCAGCCACTACTGCCGGCTGTGTGGGGCTGCATGAACCTATGGGGGTCGGTGTGTGACTTTCTGCTTACCCCATCACACATTGCAAGTGGGAACTCACCTTGTCTGTCACGGAGAGTCCTGAGGCAATTGTCCATCTCGAAGCCAAAGTACAAAACTGCTCGTAGAGGGAACCGAGAGCTGTTTATCAGTTGACGAATTTGGTTTGAGCATTTATGGTTTGGTACAGTAAAAATGCTGGTTTGCAGTGTGGATCATTCTGAGCATAAAGCTTACAATTTCTTACCATAACCAAAAAGCACACGTGGATGTCCAAACCCCAGGACCTCGTCTAGCTGCGTGCTGCTCTACAGGAGCAGCCCTGGTATCCCAGGCCACTGATTTTGAACGTAGCAGCAAGAACTTAATTTTCCTTGCCCATGGTGCTACTTCAGACTCTTGCACTGAATCTACTGTGCAGGGACTGCCGGATGGGCTGAATGAGTGTACACCCCGCAGATTTGCTTTCAAACTCTTTCAGCAAAAGGGTAGAATTTTTTCAGCAAAAAGAGACGAGCAGCATGAAAGATCAGAATGTCATGTAAGGAAGAAAGAAGGATTTTTTGAATAAAATATTACCTCTACTGTGCTGAAAGAAATTGGAAAGAAATTTTGCGGTGAAGATTTGTGACTATCTTGATTTGTAAGGACCCGTGCCAACACAGAGAAGGTTAGCACTGTGGTAGTTCATTAGAATGAGTTAATCAATGGGTTAATCTATGTAAACCAGTGCAAATTAATATAGCCAAGAAAGAGGCAAAAGTGTTTGCAAGTGTGGCAGGTTTGATACTTGCACACTGATCAGCTTGTTTTATAAGCATTTATTTGGAATCATGACAGATACTCTGTGGAGGCTAGTTTCTGTAATTTGCCAAATTTCTCTAGGGACCCTCGTCAGTGCAAGAAACGTAATCCACTATGAGACATAAAACAAGTGTGTATGTATTTCATATGCTGAGGGTATTACAAAAAGAACTGACCAAGCTGCACCTACCTACTCTTTATCATTGCATGCAAGTAATGAGTTCACAGAGATTGCGGAATCGCAGCATCTCAGATAGGATGTGCATAGACAAAATATTGCTAGAAGGTGAGAAAAAATTGAGCGGGTACTTCTCTGCATTTTTTACTTTTGTTTATTTTTATTTGTGACTGCAGATTTGAAACCTTTTGCTTCTAATCAGTCTCTTGACAATGCAGTCATATAGCTCTACCTAAATGTGAGACAGACACTTAAGAACCGGTGTGCTGTGGAATTTGGTACTAGTTTATTTTAAATTCCTGTTTATAGGTGGATTTTGTCAGTAATCCCGTTGGAAAAAATACCAGTTTTCCTTTTTTTTAAACAAATACATTCATCCCCATTTTCCACACTTTGTAGCAGATGTAATGCGATTGTGCAAATTTACTATGTGCGCACACGAACATACGTACGCACAAAGTAGAGCCATTATTTTGTATGAAGAAGTAGCTGGAAATACCTCCTCATTTAACTGTCTGCAAGAGAAAGAGCAGACGGCTCTGTTGCTGACTCTCTCTAACCAACACAGGAGGTAGCATTTTACACCATAGAACTGAAGAGAATCAGCTCTTCACTGAGGCATGAGGTTACCGACATGGGACCTTGGGGAGTGGGAGAGCAAAAAAACAAGGAATATGAATGGCAAAGAAGCTTTCTCCAAAGCTCCTCTGACACATCTTTTGTTTCATTTTTGTTCAAAGTCTTGTTCTTGCTTTAGTTCGTATACTGTTTGTTATTAATGTCTTTGGTTTTCTGGCGGAGAAGAAAAATGCTTTTAAATGCTGTGTATGTGTTTTAAATGGGTGTCACTACCAAATTCACTGTCAATAGCTAGTCTTACTTAATCAGCTATAAAATTTCATGAATAAGGGTTCTTAATTGAGACTGGAAAAATCCAAGATAATTACCATAGCTGAGAGACTGAAGCTTTTAGAAGTCAGAGAAAATTGGGGACATATGTGTTCTGTCTGTAAGATTATTCTATATAGGATATGGGAAAATAGAAATGACAGGTATTTTGCAATGTACAGTAGCATTCATCATAGAAAGAACATATGCATTTGTTTGTCAGAAGCAATGAAGTAAAAAATGACACTTAATTGGAACTGACATAAAATGGCCTCATTAGTAGTACAAATAATATATGTGTGTAGCTTGGTTGTCAATAGGAACAAAATATATTTCCTCTGACAGATGTATTAGTCTCTTTTAAGATTCATGTCAAGTTTTCAACCAGGTTCACTCATTTAGAGAATGCTGCGCTTTTTTTTTTTTTTTAATAAGTGAAATGTTGAAGTGTAAATTATGTATGTTTGTAGGGTGCTGTGATAACACCAACAATGGACCACACTATGTCAATGCAGCCAGCGAGCATGATGGGCCCTCTGACCCAACAGATGAACCACCTTTCCTTGGGCACAACAGGAACGGTAAGATCATAGGTTATACTGTTTACTTTCTATATAGCAAAACATTTATTGCTTACTGAGTTTCTCAAGGTCTTTTATTACTCTTGGGTTTTTCAGTGCTTCACCTTTTTGCAGCTCAATATTGCCGTGGTTTAGTTTGTTTTTTCTCCATGTCCAGAGATGTCTGGCCCTGTCCGGGCAAACATAGTACATCATGGCCCAAACATGATGTACTACACAAACAATATCCTCCTATTGCTATGTCACGCAAACATGTATCTACAGATATGTTACTAAAACCTTCATGCAGTCAGCATTAGGTCTTATAGAACAGAACTGACAAAGAAGTACAAGTAGTAAAACAGCAGGTCAACAAAACCTGCTCTGTACTTAGCAGGAATAATCTGTACTAATTCTCAGGTGAATATGGAAGTACTCCTCTATCAATTTGGTTTTTAGTCAGAGATTATTTGCTTTTCAATCTAGAAAGTTTTATGCCACTGGAAAATGGGAGTTCTAGCTTTGTGGTAGGACCCCATACTCACTTCTAACCCATAGCACTCAGCCATACATAGTTTGCTCCAGGCTCAGAAATGTGATTTGGGGTCAAGGTCAGCTGGGTTTCCAATATATTATATTTAAACATGGGTATTTCAACAATTATTTTCTATTTAAGCTCTGTGAGTCAGACTCAATTAACTCTCCCAGAGTCAGAGAAAGGCAAAAAGAGCTGTTAATAAATATTATTAAAACTATCTGAAATGTTCCTAAAATACAGCAGCCTACACACAATGTATGGTGGTTTAATATGTGAATGTGTGCACACTGCATGTACATGTCTATTTTTACAAAAATGCAGGCATAAACATTACACTTATATATCTTTAGCACACACCTGCTTTACAAAATAATTACAGGAAAGATCTATTAAGTCCTTACAATTTTTTTTTTCTATTTCACCACTGCACTACTTGTTACTAATCTATGGGAGCAGGTTTCCAATTTGGGGGTTTGTTTTGGGTTTTTATTAATTGAATAAGGTACTGAATAAAGCTGCATCCTTATAAAGTTATTTAACTTACTTGGATCTTCCCTTCCTCTTCTCTTCCTCTCCTTTTTTCTTAACTGTTGAATTTAATTCTAACTCTAGTGTCTTTTCCCCCTTTAAAAAAAAAAAAAAAAAAACAACTCTCTTGAGATCTGAAGCTTTTGTATTTATTTCTGAGGAAACTTGAATATGATGGTTCATTGTTTATTCCTGTTATTTTAAATGTTTCATTCGACAGTCAAAAGGAGCAGGAATTATATCTCAAAGTTAATAACAGCATTTTTCCCCTCTAAAGAGATGAAACTGAAGGAAATACTAGGACTAGTGAGAATTTCTTTGTGCATAATTACTGTGATTCAAAGGTGTGTTTAAAAATTAAGACAAGGAAATGGAAAATGAATTCTGGTTGTGCTGCTGGGCAGCTCCTATGAATTTTTCCTTCTGTCTGTCATTTTAATTTCTATGACTCTTACAGATATTGTCTTCTGCACTCATTTTCTCACAATCTTAATGCGAACTAGAAAATTCCCAGCTAATGGGTGACAGTAAGATCCTGAATTTATTTTATTGCAACTGAAAGTCGAGAAAATCTTGCCTTCCTTTTCCTAGCCCTTTACACAGTCTTATCTTTCAAGGACACATAATTCCCTGATAACTTCTTGAAATACATTCAGAGGTATACCATAAAGGTTTATGTTTACTATCTTTAAGACTCCTAACTCATTTACGGGACACTTAAAGAGCAAGAAGGAGTAAATGATTGATGGGTGTTACAATATCCATAGACTTTTCATAAATCTCAAATGACACTCCATTTTATCGCATACTGGATTTCTGTTTGGTAAAAACACCGTCAGCACCATATTCAGTTAAAGTCCTCATGCAAGCAGGATAATAATGGAGGTCATCAGGAATTCCTCCCGTCAGGAATTAAAGGGAGAACTTTAGGATTTGGGCTGCCAGTAGCAGTTTTATTGGATGGTTCCATCATCACTTGAAATTGAATCTTCCTAGCATGTTCTGTTACAGAAAAAAATGTGGGGAAAACGGATAACCTATTTAGAGATATGATTTATTTAGACGTATTTTTACTGAATTATTCTGAAGCCTGAATTTCAGCCCAGAGAGAGGGTCATTGAGAGCATAAAGTCATGATGAGCCAAGTCCAAAACATGCTCCTATGAGTACCTCATCAGGACTAAGTTTTATGGGAGATATGACATAAGCTATACATTTCTGTTATGAGCATATTTTTTAATTTTATCCTTAAAACTGTGCAACAGGGTGCCGTAAAGAGCCACCAGCTATCTTTCAAGAAAGCAGGCAGATTTTTTTAAGCAAACAAGCCAAAATGTCACAAACAATTCTGCTCAGCGTCGGCTGTAACTCTGTCCCAATTTAATCTAAAAGCTTGCAGTATGCAAAGCAGTTTTTATTAAAAGGCTTTCATACATTCACTTCCTTAGATAAACCATTTTGCTAATTAGCATAACATTTTTCAGCCAAAACAGACCTCTGTGGTCACTTAAGTGAGAGTTGACTTCAAACCCAGTTCCAAACTTGCCCCAACTCGGGATGAATGCTGGGTTTCTAAAATACTGCTTCAACAGAAAATCTATTCTTTAGCGAGCAAGCTAAAGAAATAGCATAAAGGCCTTTGCATACCTTATATCTTGTGGGAATTACTCTGCCTTTTGATGTTCTCTAAAGGATTAAAATACCCTGTCCAGGCTAGAGCCGTTCCAGAGGGGGCACCCTTCACTCTTCAGCCCTTTGGTGAGGTGGGTTACCTGAGTAAGAGCAGCTTCTGCCAATTCCTGCCTTGACACCAAAAATATTTGAGTTCTGATCTCTCGGCCTTGAAGCACACACTAAACCCCATGGGAATTCGGGGACCAGCTGCTTCCATCCCAGCCTGCAATCGATTATTTAGTGGCGAGGCCAGGGGGGGCATTTCTGGCTAAATGCTGGCAGGGCTGCTCACTTCCAGCTGGGAGCATCCAATTCAGCAGCCAAACCAGAGCACTTTTCCTACAGCCCCACTCCCAGCCAGCTGCCTTCCCCTTGTGCTATGGGAAGCCTTCAGTTACTGGCCCCAAAAAGAATTTTGTTTAGGAGACCATTTGCCATGAATAGGAACAAGAAGTTTTCTTTCTTTCCAAAACCCCCAAAGAATGCATATTTAATTTTATTTTATTATCTCTTTTTAACATTTTTATTTCTTATCTGTTATTGAATTGTCTGCATAAAATCAGACATCTCTGCTATACTGATTACTTCTCTAATCAAGAGGATGTACTAAGGCTATCAAGATGCCAGGCCAGGTGAAAAGCTGCAAATCCATCTTTACTTGATCTCACTGCCCACCTCACAAAAACATACAGCTGCAGCAAATATTCCAGCCCAAAGGATGGTACAGGGCACCAGGGGAAGAGTGGAGGTAATGGTCTGCAGTTTGTGGCAACTCAACCCCACGTTCATGTGTTGTGAGAGAATTTCGTACAGCGTTTGCATCTCCCAGTTACTGTGCTTTGTGCTTCAACCACCAAGAACATAATTCCTTTCTGCCTTTATGATAATCAAATTGATTTCTGCCAGGGAAAATACAGTTTACATTACTGATGAATTGAGAGGCAAGTGTGCTGCCCTCATCACCTCCCCAAATCTGCCTGAAATTTAGAGTTAAGCAGAGAATTTGCCAGAGGGGCGATTTCTGCCATATTTATATTTATTTTTCATACATACTTCTTCACTCAAAAAGAGCAGAAAGCATTTACACGGGTGCGCTGGCTGTGGGCAAATATGTAAAGAAAACCTAAGCTTAAATTATGTCAAGATTACAGCAAAAAGGCGATAACTCTGAATATTCTGATTAAGGCTGACAACCCAGCCTCAGCTCCTACAATTGTATTAAAATGGAATTTTAATGCCAGGAGGCATAATATGAAGACAGACAACCAGTTTTAACCTTGAAATGTTTCTTTTGTTTACTAGTTTATTATTATTTATTACAGTAAGTCTTGTTTTTCCTGTGTAATACTCATCTACAATTAGGTCTGCTATTAAAAAAGGTACCGTAGAGGGAGAATAGAGGGAGTGTGTCTGTAAGGGTAGCATTGAAAAAACAGCATTAGTATGTATTTAATAATGGATGGAGGCTGGAACTGTTCCATCATCAGCCTGTCATTCAAAATGTTTCCGATACAGCCATTGATCTGACATCTGTTTCGTGGTTTAATAAAGTTGTGATTGATGCCTGAGTGGATATAATACAAAAACCTTTAGAAATATAAAAAGTGAGCAGTCTGATCGCTGCTTTCAGTCCCTGTTGCTCGCCTCCCTTTTACTGCGGCACTTTCCCGTTTGGCCGTCAGCAGCAATAATCCCCCTCTTCGGTGCAAAGATGATTTGCTCTCTTCTTTCTCCTCTGCTGCTCATTCCTGAAGGAATTTTTCTGTTCCATGCTTTCTTGGTCTGGGTTTCTCTCCCTTCCCTGCTGTTAGCATCCATTTCAGATACTGCTTGGGTTTCAGTTTCGTCCAACAGATTGAGGCAGCTTTTGTTAGTCCTCGCTGGCAGAGGGGTAATTCCAGTTTTTTTCCCCTCTCTTTTGGAACTGCCTTACCATCAGCTTGTTTCATCTTAAACCCACCAAGGCCCACACCAATGGGAAAGCGAGTAGAAGCCAGTTTTTTTACTAAAACTGCTAGCTCAACTGGGCTGCTTAATTGTTCTTCATGCTTGCAGACAGTTCACTCAGCTTTCAGTTTCTAATTTAGAAATTTAATAGGCAACTTACAAAATAAGGTCTCCATTGCACTTTTTTTAAACAACAACAACTAAAAAACCCAAAAAAACCTTAAAAAAACCTGTTAAATTGTTCCGGATATCTCTGTGTTAAAAATGCAGTCAAGTGGAAGAACTGCATTGGTGTAATGTGGGGTTCTGTTGAAACTGCAAACCATCCTAACTCAGCTTTCCTGGTTTATAGTATCACCAGAAATCTCTCAATGGAATAACAGGCTTGTTATGCGGGTACATCAGTCTTATCTTTCACTTTGTTAGTTCTTTTTGTTGCCAGCGGAGCTTGATGGTATCTCCAGAACCCTTCAATGGAACAACAAGCTTGTTATAAGTTTTTTATCTTTTATTTCCTCCATGGTCACCGGTGGTTTAAAATGTCACCTGAAGGCCTCGGCAGAATAACTGCTTTGTTAGATAGGGTTGGTTTTTTCCTATTTAATCTGCAATTCTATTTGCACATACTGCAGCTACATGGAGCTGAAACATCATCGCATTCCCCTGATGTTCAGATCCTTGTACAAAAAACACTCTCTGTTATTCTAATTGTATGTTGCAAGGTCCCTGGAGAGTTGGAGGAGCAAAGTTTCTTTGCAGTCTTGTGCCTTTCACGTTATCAGGTGTTAATCTTAAAGCTCTTTTATTTTATTTATTGACTGACTGTTTCAGTTACTGTTTGTGTGGAAAATATAGGACTGAACCCATTGCAAACGAAATTAGCTTAGTTCAGGCTGAAACTAAGATCATCCTTGTCCATTTAATCAGCCAAGGTCCAGGGCAAATGCAAGTGATTAACGACATGGAGCTGTCTGGGGCAAGAGATCCATTTAAGGAGAAATTATTCTGGTTGGAAAGGAGAAGAACAGCATAAGCTGTCTCGAGATTTATAAAAACCAAATAACTCCTCCTGCACCTTCCTTCCCAAACAGCCTCTTGAAAGGCAGCTCCAGTTTGCCTGATACCTAATTTAAGATAAAAAGGGATACTCTGTGCAACTGAAAAGCACCAGATTCCAAGCAGTCAACAAGGAACAAATAACTTGTGGGTGAAGCACTCAATCAATTTGCAGAATTTGCTGCCACTAATTATTATTGAAACAAATAGGTTAGCAATCTTAAAAAAAGATTCAACATTTCTATAAGGAAACATTTGCAGGTACAACAGCAGGATGGAAAAACTCTTAATTTGACAGTATAGGCCAAACACCTGGTAGGGTGAAGAAGGAAAGATGGGATCTTTTCCCTTTTCGGAACCAACTTGAAGTCCCACAGACTCTTTTAAGAATTGGGCTGATCAGCTCTCGTGTAGAGGAGGCTCTTTCTAATAAGCTGTCTCAGCATGGGCTCCACAGTCTACGTTTGTCCACAGCTGTGGTTAGATGGTGGTTTTGAATGAGTAGAGTTTATAAAATCCCACTTCTGTAGTGTTCCCCCTTCTCTTCTGAACTCAGGCTTTACTCTCCTACCATTTGTTGGTAGCGGCTTACTTTTTGCCTTTATGTGCAAGTGTGCCTGCCTTCAAAGCTACTGCCTGCCATAGGCAGAGAAGGGGAATGGAAAAGGAGAATAAACACAGATGGAGAGAATTCCATTTTTGGTTCAAGCAACCCT
This sequence comes from Egretta garzetta, assembly GCF_000687185.1. Lineage (NCBI taxonomy): Eukaryota > Metazoa > Chordata > Aves > Pelecaniformes > Ardeidae > Egretta > Egretta garzetta. The sequence continues at coordinate 1,869,930 of NW_009259063.1, forward strand.
TCATATGAGCCCAGCATGTCAGTAACTTTTATTCTGTGTTAAATTTTATCTTCACACAACACTTCCACAAACGAACAAGGGGTTTTTATGAGGACTCCTTGCCTCTCTTTGAGGTATCAGCTACCAACTCAAAGTGACATTAGCCCAGATTTCCTTTCAGAGAAGGGCTCAACTCCCTGACTGTGGTAATAAAAAGTAAAATCAACACAAAGCAACACTGATGGATCAGCAAAGCAAAAAGTATCAGCCAGAAGAACCGTAACTTATATAACTTAATTTTCATCATCAGACAAATGCCATTCATGTAATTAATTTGCAGCTGACTTCACATATCTGTGAACTAGAATATTTAGAGGCTTGTTTCTCATATTTTCCTACGTGTGACTGCTGCAGTTCTTCTTTGTGATTTCTAGAAGTCCTACCTGGTGATACTTTGAAGGACAATGGGAATGTAGTTCAAAGCCACCTCTTCCAAAGCATGTTTTTTATTTATTGATAGCCATGCACTGCATATAAAATGAACATTTTTAGTTTGCAATAGTCAATAGAAACTGAAAGGCATAAAACTTACAGCATCTCGCATATAGTAAGTGGTCTGCAGCATGTGGTCTGCAGCATATCCTCCCCTAAAAGGCTCACCTTTAGTCATACTCCCAGAAATTTTTGTTCATATGTCTGCTAGAGATGAACTGAGATTGTGAACTGATTTTGCTAGCTACTAGTAGATCTTTCCCCTAAAAAAACTTTGAATGTTAAGAGGAAAAAAAGCACATGTTCACACATGTTCATGTGAAATTGTGCTAACGACACAAATACCAGGGCAGGTTTTGGGGAGAGAATCATAGAATCATAGAATCATAGAATGTTATGTGAAATTGTGCTAACGACACAAATAATAGGGCAGGTTTTGGGGAGAGAAGGTTGGTTTAGTTTGATTTGGTTTGGCTTTAGTGATTTGTGTAAGATTTAGCTGAAAGAGGCTCTTTATTTACCGGACAGGGAAGTAGAAAAGAGGAAAAAATAATAGGTTAAAAAGAGCTGAAAATAATTCTAGGTTTGAAACATACTGCCACACCCACAACTGACAAACTCAATAAAAGGTGGAAAACAAAAGTACTCTAAATGTCAGGTCTGTCATCTGTACTGGCTTGATGTGTTTCTCTTTTGTAAATGTGTTTTCCATTTTGTAATCAAGAATGTAACTCTTTGCCTTATTAGAAAGAAACTTGTTTTTATTGTCCTGCCTGTGTTTAAAGTAGAGTCAGGTGATTCTGACGGAGATGATGAATATGGCTTTCCAGAGAAGTAAAGAATCCAAATCATCAGTGGTGCAGACAAACTCTGTGGGACCTCTGTAATCCAAGACAAGTTTGAGGATCTTATAGAGGTGAGGGGGTATTTTGCCAAACTGTGATCATGTGAAAAGCGAGAGGTGTCTCCCAGAGGTGGTGCTTCTACAGCTCTTCTCTGCCAAGAGCCAGGAAACAGTCCTGTGTTCATGTCTCCACATGCTACAAGTGCGTGTGAGCACAGCAAGAAGTCCTGAAATCCTTGAAGGGTCTGTATCCTCAATGGAAAGGAACAACATGATAAATTATATGGAAGAACGCCTAGTTTCTGCTAAGCACTGTTGCAGTCCTTCAAACAATATCAGTTCTGCCTAAGGTGAAGTACTTGCGTTGTAGCAACTTCAATCACAGACGTCATAAACTTTAGCTGAAAGCAAAGGACATGAAGGTGATGGACAACAGTAGCTTATAACACAATGTAGGTGTGTGAAGGGCATCCATGGAAAGGCAGAGATGATTTTAGTGGTGCTAACAATATAAATAAGGATCTGAAAGTAAAATAGGGAAAGTATAACTTGAATATGTTGCAGAAAATGGTACTATATCAAGAGCTAGACGAATGTTTGAAATGAATCCTGTAAAAGTCATTGTTTAGGACAGCTAAGAACCCAACTGGGCCAAACACCTTAAAATCCACAGGAGGGATTTCAGGTTTTGAGACAAAAACAGAGCAATGGTCTGAGCCTTTTTCTAACTCTTACCTCTGTTTTTCATTGCAAAGAAACATTGTTATTTCTGTTCAAAACAAGTAATAATAATTTACTTTTTTGTTTTCTATTATTTAAGTACAGAGAATTCAGGAAATAATAAAAACTTTTAAAAATGTTTACTGAACATGATGTACCAAGACTTAGAGAAGAGCTGTACATCAAAGTAACATTTTATTTACGATGTCTGAAGTTCACACAGTCAAAGAGCAAACATATGTTGTAAGTGACCATTCACAGTATTCACTTAGAAAAAAACACTTGGGACCAAGAGTTAAGATTGACTCATTTCAGTGTATGTTGTGTGGATCAGTAAGTATACTGCTTGCTTTTTGCTTTTTTTTTTCAATGGGATGTGTGCATTTTATTAAGCAAAATGTTTCCGCTTTGAGCAGCAACCTTTGAATTACATTCCCAGTGTTTTCTCATAGGGAAAACTTCACTTCCAGGGGCACTGGGACTTCACAAAAATACTAGATTATAGGTGCCACAGTGTTTCTGAAGGTGACACATTGCCACATTATTGGAAACACATACAATGGAGTTGAAAGAGAATTTAATTTGAAGGATGTTCAGTATTTTTCATATTTTAATCACAGCGACAGAAATAACATAACCTGTGTGTTGGGCAAAGGCCTGGACCTACAGATGCTTGCAAAAATAATATTCCATTGAATTTCACTGCTTTTTCCCATGGCATATCCCACTGAACTTCAGTGCACAGTGCATTTCACAGTTAATCCACACGGCTTATCAGATGGTTGGCAAGCTGGTAGCCCAAAGGTTTAAACTTCCTCTAAGACAAATTGCCAGTGCTTTTGAGGTATCTTTCTTATTTTCATCCGGAAAGAGCAGCCCGTTCAGGGTTCACTCATTTGTGAAGCAAGGTTAAATGAAGGAGCTAAAGGTACAGTCTTCATACGCTCTGTAAGACACTGGGATCCTGTCTGTACAGTCTTTTCAGCCTGAAGTTCTCAAAAAAGGGTAAGCTTTGTTCAAATGATTTACAGTTCCATAGGGAGCTGCTGATGGCAATAACCTCTGTGCCCTCAGATGGTGTTTTATTATTTGTGAGTTATGGGCGATTCTGTGTCAGTGCTATGGCACTGTAGAATCCTCTTGCTCCTAAAAGACTCAATTTGGGAGGAGAGTTCTGCTATAACTAATATTTACTATGAAACAGCTCAGTCAGCACATTTCATTAAACTGTAACAAGGGGTTTGAGAGCAGCTGCATCGAGTGAATTTGGGAGTTTGCTGAATTGAGTTGTTTTTCTAGCAAGGTAAATGAACTGTTGAACACGGCAGATTTCTACTGCATGGCAGGCGAGAGCTGCACCACGTCAGGATGGGTCCAGGGAGCGATCATATCTCAAAGAGGCACATCCTTTCCCGGTCCCGTGGAGGGCTGCTCTATCCTTTGGGATTCGTTACAACTTTTGAACATCATAGGCACACCTGTATGCTTCTAATTTTGCCCTTTTAATTTTAGTAGTTGCAATATAGCAACAGCCAGTTTCTTAAGAGTTTGGTATGTAAATATCCAAATTATTGTACATTCACCAGCCTCAATTCCCTGTTTTTCCATGCCGAGTGTGTTTCTCTTGTGGGGGTTTCCTTTAAATCAGTATAATATTTCTATGACACAAACTGATTTTACTGATGCAAAAACCTCATGCTGTTTGTGTTCTCTGGCCTGCCAGCCACTGTTGTACATAGGATTTGCAGCATAGACCAAAGATGTTAAAATTTCCAAACTGATTTTTTTTTTTTCCAACCAGTAAGGCACCTGATTATTCCCTTCCTCCCATGCTGTTTCCCCTGATTCTGCTCTGCTGCCAGCCCTTCCTGCCTAAAACACCTGCACTGGGGTAAAAAATGGGTTGTATTTGTTCTTTTTTCAATGACCATTTTTGGCAATGCTAATAGGAATGACAAAAATAAAGTAACAAGGTAAAGTGAGTATTTGGCTATGATGGTATTCCCACAGATGACCTTGCCTAGTCTAGCCACAGAATCCAAATTGGCGCTTAAAATTTTAGCAGCCAAAGGTAATTTTCTAGCAAAAACTACTTTGCTGCTTTTCTTTTAGCATCCTAACTAGCTATTAGTATTGTGGTTCATGGGAAGGTAATGGACTTTTCTCAGAAACCTTAGTTTTCTGGTAATAAATGGCTGCTTCATCAAGATGGCCCTACATTAATTCATTGGTTTTTATTTTAAATGAGGCTTTCTACTTTGATGTGAGAAAAAGGATACTTCTTTCCTTTACACCTTCTAGAACATTATTGTATTATACAAAGTTCACTAATAACTAAAAAATACAAGTAACAACAACTTCAAATTCCCTTGATGTGTTATGGATCATAGGGAAATAGTAGAAAGAAATTCCATTCAGCATATGGACATTGGCCGAATAAGGAGGTTTCCTTACTTTATTTGTATAGCTTGTGTCTGAACTACTGAGAGCAGAAGATTACTGACCTTCCTGAAATTTCTACCCTTTGTTTAAAACTGAATGTAACAGAGTTGGAAATCAGAAAATGATTGATGGAAAAATTTAAAGTAATTAACCTGCAACAGAAAGGAAAGAAAATAATGATACATTTCAAGGCTTATAAATCCAGTTTTCCTTTTCATTAATTTTTGTACAAATGTCATGAGCAGCATTATATTTTCTTGTGTGTCAAAAGAGAAAAATATGGCTGAAGTATCACGGCATCATCTTGAGTTTATTCTTAATATTAGGAATTTTACTTTATCGTATACACTGTTGGATATGTGTTCCAAGGAATGGTAATATATATATGATCGCAATTACAAGTCTGGCACAGAAATGTAAAGGATTAGTGTCTCTGGCCTGTAATTATTCTGTAGAGATCTTTGCAGGCAGAGTTGGGCCCATTGCAAACTAAGAAATTGCAGCACTTACTGTTAGCTTTTTTAGGCAGTTCAGTTTATGTAGCTGTGGAGTTTCTCTGGAAATATTTTAACTCCATGTACACATATCATGCAGATTTCTGCCGAAGGTTTCTTTTTTTTTCCCGAAATACAAGTGACAGAGGAGGGAATCTATAACATTTGCTATTCCTCCCAAACACAACAGGACTCCAGTCTTTTGAGAGACCATCCTGAGGCAAAAAGCAATGGACAAATAACAACAGCAGCACCTATACTGCATTTTGTATTCCCAAAGTGTTTTAAAAACATTAATTAAACCTTGCAGCACCACTTAAATAAATGAATTCTTTGATTCCCTTCTCAGCTGTATCACTAATGCAAGCAGGACATTTGAGGCAAAGTCCAGACTCTCGGCACGATGGAGTGCCGCCGTAAGGTGTTCTGGTCATGGCACCTGAACTAAGTGGCCCCTTCTCCCCAGTAAGAAAAGAGTAGATTTTACCAGTTAGATTTGGTTAGATTTGGCTTTAGTCCTTACCTCTTCAGTGTGCTTAGCACTGAAATTTATTTGCTTCTCAACGAATAATCTGTAATAATGTCTTCTATAATAACAACGAGAAAGAGTAAACTAGAAGTTTGCAGTCAACTCCATGTTCTAAATTCCCATGCCAAAATACATCATGAATGTCAAGTATGTTTTGGCATTTATATTTCCTTGAGTTCACTAGCAGTATGGACAGCTGTGTCTTGGTGGTTGTATTTAATGGTTTTAATCTCACTCTGTTTTCATCTTCACGCTCTGTGTAGTCTTTCTCATGATCCTTCACAACAAGCAAAAAGTTCCAGTCCTGAGGCTAGGATGACAGTTAAGCAGATGCTGTTTCAGTTCACAATTGCAATTCCTTCAAGGCTATTAGGGGATATTACGGCTGGGTAGGCTGGCAGACCACCACTCCACCCCCCGCCAAACCCCCCTCCATTTTAAGATTAAATTCATTGTCCCTGACATCAGCCACTAAGTGAGAGGAATCTGCAAATACCCTTATTCAGCTTCAGGAATTGCCAGTTTTACACTTTCTAGATGTTAACTCTGCTAATTTGTATTTTAGGAGTGAGGCTTGGGAGCTCAGTATAACACTCGTATGTCAGCAGTGATCCTTCTTTGTAAGGTGAATCATGCAAAGTCCTATGGTTTTAAAGGTGTTGATATAAATTTATTTGACGGAAAAATGGCCACTTTGTCATCTCTGTCATATTCTTGGACAAGAAAATCTGTCGTGCAGTTAGGACTTTCTCCATGGCAAATATTTGCACAGCACTTAATCTTTTTTTTTTTTTTTTGACTGTAAGAAGAAAGCATAAAGGGAACATTTTGCTGATCCATGAGCGCCAATGCAAAATGAAGATGTCTGAGCTTTCCAGCCAGTCCGTGTGCCAAAGCCAGAAGTGCGTCAAAGAACCAGAAAGGACAACCTGGCCTAGAAACAGATACTCTGCAAGATCCTCCCAAGAAGAACAATTCTCTGATGGGGCTGTGGCGTTCAGAAGCAGCCAGGCTGTTTGCCCCATCCTGCTTACTTGCCTGTACAGGCTGAGGCGCACTTATGCAGCATTTGTTCCTTTTCGCATGAATGGAGCAGAGGGATCAGAAAAGTTCACTGCAAACTCCTGTTCAGGCCCGTGTAGAATTTTTTTAAATATATGCCTTTAAGGAAAGCTAAAGATGATTGAATTTCAGTTTGATAGCTGTAGATGGCCTTTCTCAGCTGTGATTCTTTTTTTTTTCCAACACTGTATGTGGCATCCATGCCTTATCACCAATGACATTTAAGAGAATATGTTCTCTCAGCATTGCCTTCTGATGAAAGGAAGGGTTGAAGATGTTTTCCAAATTCACAGTCCCAGTGTTTCTTGTGACTATTCCTTTAAAGCAGACAGGGGAAAGCATAACAGCCTTCTCTTCTATTCCTGGGTGGATCTATCTGAAGCATTCCCAAGTATCTGTAAATAAGCAAAGGTGTCCCATGGAGGAAAGACAGATGCCCTAACACAGATTTGGGAGAGTGCACGAGACTGTCGCTCCTGCTGGCCTTATCACGTGTTATAGTTTTGCCGTTGTTGACAGTAATATTTCATTAATCTCTCACATGGAGTTCCGTTTGAGAGGATGTAGTATGTTAGAATTTTTGTCAGTTTTAATGTTCAGCAGTGATTTAGAATATTCTGTGAAATTAATATATTATTAAAAATATGTCTACAGCTCTGATGCTGCATTATGATACATTTGGAAGATCTTGTCCTTCCTTAGAACATCCGTCTCCAAGCTTTATTAATTTCATTTGCCATTTGGAGTATGTATCTTGGAGCACTTTCAAGCTGTAACTATGCAGCCATTTAAAAAGGAATGAAAAAACATCTCTAAACTTTGTATTTCAACCAGGTATAATTCTATGCAATCAGGATTGAACATGTAGAAATTGCATATTGAAACATCTTAGTCAATATGGCAGACTGTCCTTCTGCAGATTCAGCAGTGCATCTCTCAGTACATTTCTTCGTTTGATCTCCTTTACGATGAATAGCTCACTCGTCTACATCGTTTACTTTCTTTTGGTTGAAGCAGTCTTTAGATGTGCACCACTGCAAACCTTTCCTTAAAGCCAGTCATGACTGGGACTTTTCTCTTTTCCATTTTCCCTTTTCCCAGCCTTGCCTTTCCGTATCTTGAATTTGCCTTTGGTCAAGACTTACCCATGTTTTTGAGGTGGATACAAAGTTTCACAACCCCTCGCTCCCTCAGTCTACTCCCACCCCCAGGGAAAAGCACAGCTCAACCTGGTGATAGGGTAACGCTTGTGAGGGACACGGTAATACGTTGCCTGGATGAGAGCTGACAGTGCTCTGAGAAATATGACAGCACCTCTGCCCTTGATCAGGCTTCCCATTTGAAAGTTTTCATTTTGGTAATTACATCCTTCCCAGATAGTAGCCATAGTCATTGATCATACTAATATCATTATAACTGATTCCCGTAAGTCATCTTTTAAAGACACTTTCTATGGTTTCTTCCCCCCCTATATCTTCTTCCTCTGCAGTCACAGGATAAGACTTTTTCTGTCTACCCTTCATCTGATTGATTAGAAATGCCACATACTTCCTTTACGTATGGCCTGGTAATATACACATCACATTTCTTCCCTGGGGATCTTAATCAGAACAAGTAATGGCCTTTAGCTTTTGTCATTAGCAAAATGGAAAAGCACCATACCCAATCCATTAGAAATACAGCATTGTAATATGAGCTTATAGAAAAATGGCTGCGTGCCAGCGGACATGGAGTGAGTTTACCTTAAAGGATTTTCAGAAAAGGAAAAAAAAAAAGTCACCCTTTTCTGTGTGGCAAGCAAACGTTTTGAGCCATAACTTATCACGCCTGTCTGTCAGGCATTTTGCTGTTGCTCCTTAACTGCTGTTTGGACAGCTCTGTTATATAAAGGGCATTCATAAGGAGGAAATATGGGTGTTTGTACATGTATTAATGTCTTCCCCGGTGTTGATTCCCTTCATGGATTATCCTAGTCATATTCGCCTATCAGAATTAGAGAGAGGGGAGGAAGTCGGGAAGATTTTCTTATGTTTTGCTTTGCTTTTAATTTTTCACAGGATGTGCTAACTTGAAAAAACATAATGGGAACAACCATTACGGCATACTCATCTATCAAGCGTTTACCTGAGACTGCTGCTATGCTTTTTTTAGCCCTGTCTAAAGCTATTTACAATCAGTACACTGAAAGTGAGGACAAGACTGATTAAGAGGGGTTTTTTTCCCCCACTGAAATGAATTGCTTTTCACTTGGCCTGGACTTTATTAGTGTTAAAAAATATTAAAATTCATACACCAGTATTTGTAGTTATACTGTCCAGAAGCACAAATCCGAACCGACTGGTAATTGTATATAATTTGAATGTATATGAGCTGACTCTGTCTCCTTTGGAATGCTAGCACTGAAAGAATACAAAGAAAAGCCTTGGAATGCTGCTATTCCTCCAGCACTAAACCACATCTGTTTTACTGGCCCCTTCAAGCATTGCTAATGTGATTCCTGGGAAAATAAATACTAAGCACACCCATAAAGCTGTATTAAATAATGTCTTATGGCGAATGGGTGCTTGCACTTTTTTTTTTTTTTTTTTTTTAATACACCTCAGGTTTCCTAGGTCTTAAGTTGCTCACCTGTACAAAGTGAGATTCAGAGCTGAAGCATCAAGCTAGCATTCCTGGCTGCTTCACTTATGGTTCATCAGCTGTGCTGATCACACTTGCCCAAAAAGGTAGAGCATCCCAGTACAAGGTAAAGTACAATGAAACAGTGTGAATGACCTGCAGTAGTAAAAAATGGGAGACAGTCTAAAGGGACCTCTTTAGGACAATTTAGGGGTGGAATTAGTGATTAGACATCAGAACAGGAAGGCTTAAGGCAAGGAGGGATGACTCTTTTTTGGAGTATTGGGCATTTTTTTCCTTCTTCCATTTTCTATTTTGTTCTTTTGCCATTTTGTTTATTTGTTTGTTTTTACTTTTTGGTACCTTTCCTCTTCCCCTCCCTCTTCTCCTTCATCATTTGGATGAAATGATGACAAACTGGGAGAGGTTCTGTGTAATTTTTACCATAAAGTAAGCTTAGGAGTTCAACACTGTAAGCAACTCTTTACATGGTAGACAAGCTCATGACATGGCAATATAGTTCAGTCCACTTAGCCAGCTCCCTGCTAAGAGGCAAGGTTTCTCCTTTGGTGGTGCAGCCCTGGAGCTGTTGCAGTCTGATGTGTTGCAGAGATCCTCCCACACTGATAATTAACATACTTAGGGGCAGACTCTGTAATATTCTTAGTCACGCTCTATCAGCAGGGCATTGACATTAATTTTGAAGAAACCTGTCTCCCTAAGAATTTTCAGAGTTTATGGAAAGTGGGAAAAAGGAAGCCGTCACAAAAATGCTTACTGTTGCCACTTTCCAGAGCCCTGGCATGTAAGCAAAGCTAATGATCATGTAAATAAATGTAAAGATTTTAACAGAACACTTCATATGCTAATGAGAATCAATATTTTGTACTGTGTTTTAAAATATAGTACTTCAAATGCATTGAAGTTGCCACCAGCCATTAAAGGTTAGTATTTTCTATTACCCCCACCCTTTCCAAATATGAACATGGCTGGTCCTTTTGCCCAAGTTACAAATAGAAGAGCTGGCTGAGCAACATCCATGGTTTCCAGTTTGTGGGAAATTCATCTTAGGAAATTTGGTTTCATTCTGATTCATCTTTTAAAAACTCAAAACAAAACAGAAAGATTCTCCCATGAGCCAGAAATTCCAAACAAAAATTAATTTTCAGAAACAATGGCTCATGGTGTTTCCAATGCAAAATATACTGCACAAGATCTTGACAGCTGCCAACTGGTTGAAACATCTCTCTCGGTTGCTGTCCTGCTCCCTGTCAGCTTTCAGGCAGCAGCTGCAAAGCACTCCCAGGATTTTGTGTTCCAGAGTAGCCCCACCATGTCTGATCCTTTGGGCAGGCTTCCAGATCTCCTAATGAGGCTTACAGGTCCGCTTACCGAGGACCAGATTAGTCCTGGGAGCCAAGTCAGAAATCCCCAGGAATTTTGCTTTGGGCAAGCAACTTGGTGGGGTTGTCCTGGAAGAAAACAGGGCACCGACTCAAAGACTGAACAGGGACTGCTGGTTCCTGGGTGTGCAGGAAGAGGCAAGGACGTCCCAGAGATTCACCGGAGAGCCAGATGGCAGTGGGGCTCTTGGGACTTGCAAACTCCCAACAAACCACCCCAACTCTCTGTTGGGCAGCCTGGAAGCCCCAAGTGCATGTTTTGCAGGACATTTGGCCACACACGCCTGACAGCAGGCTGATTTTCCTTGTGTCCTTAGGCATAAGTGCCCAGCATTTCCCAGAGGGAATGTGTTTCTCCTTGCCTAAGCCTGGACTTGCATGTTCACCATCAATAGAGGAAGGCCAGCTTTTAAGGTATCCATAGTGCCACTGTTAGCTTCCAGTGTAAGCCCCAACAGGAACCACAGGTGATGTCTGCAAAATATTTTGTGCCCACTGAATTGGCAAGTTCTCCTCCATCTCTAGATGCAGGGTACTTGTGGACAGCTGGTTTTTATGAAGTTTTGACATGAGTTGGTTTTTTTTTTTTTCCTTTTTTTCTTTTGAAGCCAGTGATATCCTTCATTACAGTTTACCAAATATTTTGGATTCTAGAGGTCTTTTAGAGACAAAGGACTGAGCAGTACCATGCTTCAGCTGCTCCTAAGAATGTCCAAGGTGTACTTCGGTGGTGTAATGTTGTTAATTTACTACCTTGCATCTGTCAGGCATGACTGCATTTTCATGCAGGAGATGATGAAATTCCTCCTGTTTCTAGGATAATTAGAAATACTAATAATTGGGTGACTTTCTGTGTGTTTCTACTGTGCTTTTTTTTTTAAGCTTGTAGTTGTCCTTGCTTTCACCTGCTTCGTTCCTGGATAGTTGGCCCATGAGCTGTCCACTGTTACGTCCGGTCTGAAAGAGCAAATGGAAGATGTATGTGATTGGTGAACAACTGTTATTTAACAAGCCTAAGCAGTTCTCCTGTTGTTGTAACAACAACTTCATCCATACAGGGTGGACATTTGCACACAGTAGTCTGCTTCTCTTTAGACTCTTCAATTTGACGGAGAGATTTAATAGCCTCTAGAAGACATGTTTAGAAAGCAATTATTTGTTCATATAAATGGATATGTTATTAATAATAGCTTGATGTGCTCATGTGTTGAGAGTTTCACTGATGCATTTATTTATTTACTTACACTGAAAATATTGAAATATACAGATCAGTCTTCCTTCATCTTACTAGTGGCCGTTCGTCAGGGACTAATTGAAAGAATTGTATTCAGATGGAAATTCCTAAGAATTTCCAACTGAGGGGGTGCATAGGGAATTTTTATGTCAGAAGCAGCAGTTATAATTCTGCTGCATCATCCCTTTATTCTTCATGATACAGGATCTGAAAGAAGAATATAAATGTGACAGAATCACAGTGATTACCAGCCCTGGCTGACCAAGACTGATGCAGTATCCTCTTTTGTTATGATATAGTCACTCTGCCCTGGTTTTATATAGGGTGCTGCAGACAGGACAGTCTGTAATAAATCATGCACTAACCCATGCTCAGAAACTTGCCCCAGAGATCTCATAATGTACCTTCACAGAGCAGGTACATAGAGGATATTAAAAAAAATAAAAAATACCCCTTTTGTAGAGAAACAGGTAAAAACTGAAGAATTAAGAATTGAAAGTACGACAAAACACCAGAGTCTTGGTCTTTGTTTTAAGCATAGGAGTAGTCTTGCTCTCTTACAAATGTATCCATCAGACCAATGGCTTTATTAGAATGATGCAAAAAAGCAGTTTTCACATCTCGGGGCTATTCATATATGCAGTCATATATGGACAATCAGTCCACATTTCTGTACAGCCTCCATGGATCCCTATCTACAGTGGAGGCTTTGTCACAAGGAAGACAAGATTGAAAATATCATGGGCCTAGGTACACTGACACGGACTACAAGGATCATTGACACCCTGAGGTCAAGATCCTTAGCCATGTATAAACTGATAAACAGAATATGCATGACTTGTTATAAAGAAGTATTGCTGTAAAAAGTTTCACTTGCCTTTAATGAAAGATATAGTCAAAATGGGAACTTAATTTTCACATCCTGACGGGGTTTCCTCCATTTTTGCCCTTTTCAGACATTGGTGAGATATCTGAAAGCGATTTGAGACTTTCACCAAGTTTCTTTGTAATGCCAGCCTTTAGACTCTAGAAAGTGGTTAAAATGAACGAGCCAGGTTTTTTATTTATCTGTTTCTATAGACATTCCTGGAGTGCTGTTTGCATTTACTACAGCTTTTACAAACATGGGATTTTGTATGCTAGTGAGAGTGTGGTGCACAGCTGTATGTGGTGATGTGACTGTTCTCACATTTGTTTATTCTAAATAGTCTTTATCTGATTAGTCCTGATCGCTCTGCTTTAGTAGCAGGTCTGAATTTCAGAAATAAAGAAAAGACCTGTTAGCTGTGGGGGGTTTAGCTCATCTGCGCTGTTTCTTCTATACCTTTGTATTACTCTGATTTCCAAAGGTAGGGATTTGTGAAGGATGCTTAGTGCTCCTGAAGAGAAAAGGAGATTAGTTTGTAAATATAGTTCTTGAAGTTATTATTCTCTCTACCTTCATTTAACTTGCTCAGAGAATTAGGTAACATCTCATTAGGAAGGTTGAAAGGGAAGTGATAGCCGGTGTTCCTAAATACATTTGTATTACTGAGCAGCAGGGAAGGAAGGTTAAATCTTGTAAAGATTCCTATTCTCTGCCTGAACAATAAGTGCAGTGGCCCAGTGATGGGATTCTGTTGAATGACAGTGCTATTCTTGATAGGGCTATGGTAATTGTGTGGTAAAATAGCATTATATTATTATATTTTAGGCCAGGCTGATAATTATTAGCAAAAATATTGTAATATATGCAAAAACTCCTTATCTTTTATTCTCACATTCTTTAATTGGGAAAAACTAAGATTAATAACAGCCATTGAATAATTACAGGATTGAGCTGGAAGATGAGAATGCTTCTGGGTAGCAAAAGAGATTTGAAGTTTAAAGTAAAAACTGTGTTGGCTGGATATTGTATTTCATTGAACTGTCACTGGCGCTGATGAACTAGATGGTCCCTTTCTCTTCCTGAGTTCCTACATCTCCATGTCAGACTATGGGATAAGAGGACACAGCAAGACAATGTTCTTTTTTATTGGAGAATGGGGTATTTTCAAATGAGAAGGTGGAACCAGGGACAAAAACGCAGCATTTTTATTCTGTATTTCATTAAAGTTATAACCACTTCACAGCGGCCAAAAAGAGATGCAATTTTTGTTCTTTGCAGGGAAAG
>NW_009259063.1:1884043-1954907 GCF_000687185.1 Egretta garzetta
TTTGAAAGTGGGAGGGCAGGTTTCCTTCATGGAAAAAAAATAAAAGATTATAAAAATAAGTCCAGCCAACAGTCTCATTTCCTTCAGTTTTCCAGCAATGCAAATGTTTTCACATAATTCTGTTAGTGATGCAGTGTCTAGACTTCTCAGATGGTTTTAAAAAAACACAAGCAAACCCTGGCATTAATTCTGAGAATCCTAAAAAGCTAAGTCATTATCACTGTGCTATAGCTCATGCAGTGATATGAAACCACAAATAGCCAGTGCAGACCAGACTCTGGAATCCTTGCTCAATTAAGACGCCTGGGTTAGCATTTACACGCATAAGACATCCCATTTAATCTCCTTTCAGCAGGCTGCTGTGGTGTAAATGCTTACCAGCATATGCTGGTACAAGGACTCTGCAATTTGGCTCTCACCTTGACTGAAAAGGCTCTGTGCCTTCTCAGGAGCATGATGGTTGTTAAAATCAGGAAAGCAATCTTTGATTCTTGCTACAGATATACATTTTTATAAGAACGAAGCGAAACACCAGAAAGCAGCATTTGCACGTTGATTTTATAAAAGTCCGCTTTTTTAACATTTATTCCTTGCTCATTGCCCTTTGTCCTTAGTAAGCCTACTAATTCTGGGGAAGTGTTGTTCAAGGTTTCCAAATCTACTGCGAACTTACATGTTAATGTCTCATTTTGTACATTCTCTCTGATTTTCTTCATACCAGGAAACTTATTCAACGTTGATCAGGTTATCAACTGTTGTCACGCTGTAAAATGTCATGGTTCCCATAGTAGCAAAGAGAGTTAACGTATATCCAGTAGCCACCTCCTAATCACAGCTGTGTTATTTTATAGGCAATGGGGCTTGTAAATATAACTGTACTTTAAGGTAGTTTCTTACACTTTCTGTTATGGATAACCTTCAGAATTTAAACAAAGTGCGTGGCCAAAGTCTTCTGGCAATGTAAATAAAAATTGTTTGGTCTTGCAAGAGGCACTTACTCTTTCAGGCACTGTCTCAGCTGAAATTCAGTAACTAATAACCTGTGCAAGAGGTGCTTGCTATGTATCTCAGCTGTTAGGCCCTTGCCTGGCCCTGCATTAACCTGGGCCCAAGAAAGGCAGAGGTTTGCTGGGGCAAGTGAATAAATGGACATTACCTGTGCCATAGTCTCAATGTAAAAGCTCCTGCAAATTCCCTGCAGGTCATTCAGCTCCACCTTTGATGGGTGAAATGTGTTACCCTACTGCGACACGCTCCCTCGCCCTGCCTGGTGTAGGCAGCTGCCTTCCTCTTGGGTTTTTTCTTCCCAATGCCTGCCACTTTTACAGGTTTAGAGTTTGCTGCAGGCTCAACAGGAGTCTTGCTGGGGCCAGGCTGGGGTACCCCACCGTTTGCAGATCTGTAAGAATGGATGCTGCTCTCTGAATTAAACAAGATCCTTCTCACAGTTTCGTTCTGTCCCCTCAACCCACCCCCTCATTCATTTGTTACCTCCTTTCCTTTAACTCTGAGTAGTGATGGAGGGTACTATCTAAAAGGAGAGCAGAGGTGTAAGTGTATACTACTGCTCTCTCATTTTCTAGCTATATATTTTTTCACATACTCAAGCAGTTTCAAAAAGGTAAAACCAAAAATCCCATGGACAATGTGTAAGCAGAGTTGTTGAGGTAGCATATAGGCCAAATGGGTGCCCTGGTAAGTGCAGTCTGAATTAGGCAGTCAGGCGTTGTAGAGCATGCATTATATTATAATACTGCACATCCTCAGTGCTGAGATCATGCATTCTGTATCCTGTATGAAGAAAATAATAGTTTACAGGCAAATTAAGAGCACGGTGCCACCAGCAATGGATCTTTTTTTTTTTTCTGTAGTAGTAATTATCAGCCTTTAAAGGATCAGAGTGCCCCAAAAGCTCCCTTATATTCTCCAGATCCATCATCTGTGCCTGTAGAGTCACTATTCATTTTACTGTCAGAAATAAGCAGCTTCTACTTTTAGACCCACAAAGCCTGTACAGTTGTGGAAGAATGAGCAGTGTTTTCTTCTGCCTTGCACATACTTTGTTGAATGACCAATCACGTTGAGCTCAAGAATCTTTAATCGTGATGGAAACATATGACAAAGAAAGAATGGATTTGGATTTTTCAGATTATCTCATTTCAGTGCTTACAATACTAATATTTAGTGGAATTAGCTGGGTGCTGCTAAGCTGAGCGTGTGAGTCATGCTGTCTCTTTTTCACACATACACATGGATAAAGAACTTCAGTGAGCATGGTTCATGGAGGCAATAAGTCTTGGTGATGGTCTTCTGACATAGATGTCTTCTTTGCTTGCCATCTGCCTACTTCCGAGTTGCGTTAGTTTCCCAAGGTAGATGGGAAGCCATATGCAGATTATGTGCATCTACAGGACCCGTGGTCCCCATGGAACTGCATCGCTACAGAGTCCCTCAGCTAAGGGATGTCCTTAGAGCAGAATCTTCATCCTGGGTGGTCCTGAGCAGGGTAGATATAAAATGTTTAACTTTTCTTCTGAATCTCACAATTCTTTTTGAAGCTCTTTTCCGCCTCCCAGCGTGGGCAGCGCTCACTCCAACCCATCCAGAGCGCGCTGTTTTACAAAATAGCTAGGTAAAGTGGCAGGGGGGCCCAGGGAGAGTCACAGATTCCAGTGGGGTCAGTGCATGCCAGGTAGGGAAGCTACTGAAAAGCAAGGTTCAGGAAGCTTTCTGCTGACAACCAACCGTGAATATGCATAACAAGAAATTCAACTCTTGCATTATCCAAAGCCGTTGATGCAAGTATTGACACTGACATTGTACCTTAGCACTGTGTAATCTTTAATGTATTTACCCTGTGAGATCAGAGAATTAGGATTATGTAGTTCATAAAGGAAAGAAATACATGTGAACTTGATTTGGCTCATGTCAGTTATAACAAAAATTAATCTGTCCTCCTTTTTCATTATACTGTTAGTAAACAAAAAGCTAAAGCAGCTTCTGAGCGCTCAGCTTCCCATGGTGAAAACAGATCCAGCAGGGCAGACGCTCCTGAATTCATGCAGTCTCAGCTATGACTCCCTGTGCATGTGAAGGGACTTCAGATACTTAAGACCAATTGTGTATCTGTGCGAATTAAACCCTAGTTGTCCTTTATTGTTCTGTAAAGTTTTTTACAGAAGCCTCAGTGGATCCTTAAGTGAGAGTCTGGAGTCTGAGAATCAGTTCCAAGCCCCGATAACATGTTTAATTGTTGACCTGGTTACTCTTTTCTGAAATGATGAAGGTTTCTTTATATTCATATAGCCAAATACATTGAATATGTTTGGATATTCCACTGAAGGGCACAGTGTGTGTGCCTGTAATCCAGACCAGTCTGCTGCTGTGTGGTCAGGGGCCAGTTCTTAAGCACCAGTATTCTGTAGGATTGAGCCTTGGCTAACTTTTACTAGGACCAAATTCTTTGCCACGAAAACTGTGACTTCATTTATGCTATTGGTGGAACTAATTTGGCCCATATAATTTGTTTTAATTGTAGAGCTCTAAATGATTTAACCAAAAGATTGAACCACTGTTACAGTGGACATTTAGACAAGCTGCATATGTTATATACAGGGGAGAAGTCACATTCCTACAGTTCTTAAGGGGATCGGGTAAGTAACTGGATGGCCTTGGTCTCCAGTACTGTAAATCAGCTGCTGTTTGGCTGAATTCAGGTAAAATTCATGCAAAAAAATTAAACGAGGAGAGTATGGGGAGGTGTGAGTGTCTGGAAAGACCAGGGCAAGCAGGGGTTGACCAGGGCCACCAGTCACACTCAAGTCAACAGAAAATTTTCCCCGGAGATTGTGTAGCAGTGAAGGAAGCAACATGAAGTAGCCTGGTGAGTCAGATCAGGGTCTGTCTCAAGAGGAAAACGTTAACAATAGGGGTAAGAAACTGGACGGCTACCGAGAGCAGTGCTTGCAGAGCCAGCAAAGACACCAGTGAATTCCTGGACAGTTTCAGTTGTTGTGCTACAGAACTCAATGCCAAAGGATTTAGCAAAAAGTGGAGAGGTCTGAATTAAAAGGCAGTTGAATAATTGGGTATCTGTATTAAAACTCCTATGTGTTTGTGTGTAAGGTAAGGGAATGGCAGACAACTGCATCATACAAGAGGCTGAGCGCTGATCTTCTGTTGGGTTCAGGGAAGAACTCTGAGGAAGTCCAAGTTGAATGAGACCACTTTATTTTTTAAATTAACAGTTTTAATTAAAATTATATATTTTTGTCTGAGAGAAGCTAGCCTGCATAGGTATTTCAAACCCTTGTAGGTCTTTGCAGAACTGTAAGAATGAGCACTTCAGGTTAATGTTAAATATTGACACATTTAGAACAATGCTACACAGCAGATGTCATCCCAACATGTGACGGCAACATTACAAAGCAGAATGAATGAAGCGGAAGCAGCTCTGGAACACCCTGCTGTAACATTCTCATTAGCTCCTAATCCGTAAGGCAGGAGAATAGCCCGACTGTACTGAGTACAATAGGGATAGTTGGCCTAATGTCTTTGGTGGGTTAGCATTCATAAAAACACTATTGAATCCAATTCTGTTTCTGAAGAACAAGGAAAAGGAGCTGCAGAAAATCATGGCCTGATACAGGCACACAGACCCTGGGGACACTCTCGTCTCCTCAAGTTAAGGAAAACACTGAATTTTAGCAACAATATTGTAATGGCTTTCAACACAGTATGCTACTCATATTGCAAGTGTACATTCTATGTCATCTATGTTCCTCACTGATTTTTTTTTTTCTGTAGAGAACAATTCCATTGAAGTAATTTTTCTTTTACCTGAATGAAGACTTTAGAATTTAGCTGTGGGATCCGTAAATACGCTGTTCTCATTCCCTAAGGCCTTTCTCCAGCGTTGCTGCAGAGTCTGCGCCCCTCTATGCAATTTCATAATGCATGTTTGTGACAGGCATATCAACCCATCCAGTTAGTTTAGAATTGAGGTGAGAGAGTGCTTTAAATGTAAATTTTACTATAAACAGCGGAATAAAATCTTGCAAGCACTTCCTAGCTCTGCCAGGAAGCAAAGCTATATTTAACTCATTTTAAAATTCATCAAATACATTCTGGGCTGATTCAGATCTTCGGTGTGTCTTTGAAGATAACATGTAGTGGAAGTGTCATACAGTCAGTTGTGGGATTGGGCACATTCTGAGATCCTTGTCAGTGGAGACATGCAGTTGCATCCAGTTACAAGACTGGATTGTAGAAAGAAAAGTACATATAGACCTGACGACTTAATATTGATACTTTATTTGAAGATTTGAACAATATCTGTTGCGTTCGGTCTAAGAGTTTTTAAAGAAGTGCTGTATATAAAGAGATTAGTGCCGTACCAATGCCGAAATTCACATGCACTCATGAATTTTAAAAAAGGTTGTCTTGTAGGGCTTGCTAGAGAGAGTATTTTAGAGAAGTTAATACAAAGTGTTGCTACAAAAATAATTTGCAGAAGTTTCAAAATGCATAGAAAAGATCCCTGGATATTAAGAATAAGCCTTAAGAATTTAGCTAGGTATTCTGTGTACAAAATGAGAAACTCTCAGATCTTCCTCTTCCTTTTTTTTTCCTGTCTTGGATTGCACCTCCCTGCAGCTTTGTATCCCTGTAAACTTGACTGCTGTTATTGATAGGGTTAAATATAAACTGGAATAAACCTGTCAAATTTCATGCTTCATTTTTTGAAAGCATCATTAAGAAAGATGAATAAGATTCCAAAAGATTGTTTAAACTGTTTGTATCTGTAACCACTATATATATGCTGCTATCGTGTCTTTACTGGTTCTTTTGTAAGTACAAATAGGAGTCTCTCAATGTTAGAAGCCATGTGAGCAATCTGAATCTATCAGCAAGATGTTTTCTGTTGCCTATGTTCAGATATAACCTGACTTTGAAGTTCAAGATTATGATTTTTAATAGCTAGGTAATTCCTACCATTGCCTAAAATCCTTAACTGGAAGAAGTAATAGGCTATACACTAACCAACAAACTCTGAACAGGAAATTGAAACAGTGTCACGCTTCTAATATGGCTTTATGCATCTTGATTTTGATTTTCTAATGCTCATTTGCCTTTGATTTGTTCTAGTACATGACTGCTGCTGCACCTATGCAAGGGACCTACATTCCCCAGTACACTCCTGTGCCTCCAACAGCTGTCCCTATTGAAGTAAGTGTATCTCCATCCGTGAAAGTAGAGTGAAGGGGTAGCAGAACTCTTTATCTGTTATGCCTCCTTGCACCTCTTGTTTGAAAGGGGGCTAAAGTTACTTTACAGAATGGTGGCTGGAAGCTTCCAGCTTTTAAAATTAGGACTGCACATTTCTTTCTCTTTTTCTTTTAGTTTCTTTCATCTTTCTTTCTTTCTTTCTTTCTTTCTTTCTTTCTTTCTTTCTTTCTTTCTTTCTTCCTTTCTTCCTCTCTTCCTCTCTTCCTTTCTTCCTTTCTTCCTTTCTTTCTTTCTCTTTCTTTCTTTTTCTTTCTTTCTTTTTCTTTCTTTCTTTCTCTTTCTTTTTTTCTTTCTTTCTTTCCTTCTTTTTCTTTCTTTCTTCCTGTCTTTCTTTTCTTTCTTTTTCTTTCCTTCTTTCTTTCCTTCTCTCTTTCCTTCTTTCTTTCCTTCTCTCTTTCTCTCTTTTTCCTTCCTTTTTTTCTTTTCCCCCCTTTTTTTTAATTACTCGCAAGGGCTCTTGCTTTGCATTTGTTTTGTTGTACAGCAGGACATGGAATTAAAACATCAGTGATTATGACTATTTTTTCCCCATGTACTTGGGAGGGAGATGGGAAGAGACAGGAAAACAAACCCAGCAGGCAGACCACGAACCCAAAAGAGATTCCAAGAAGAGAAGATTGCAAGAGGGTTTGATGCGGTCCTTAGCAAGTATAGGTAATTGCTGAAACATTTAGCCACCAGAAAAAGTGATTGAGCAATGGAAACCTTCCTCTTGTATATACAGACGTGGAGGATGCTGCACTGACTGAGTGCTTTTCATCCTTGAGGAAGGATTCGCTCCCTCCCTCCTTGGGGCTGAGTCATGCTGATGACAGTCTAATGAGTAAGTATTTACTCAACCCTGTAGACCACAAGCTGCCGGGAGAGCGTCAGCTTGGCCTCCACTTCTGTGAAGCTTCATAAGGGCCGCTGGGCACAGCGAGAGGAGGGAGCCTTGGCATCCTCTTCCCTATGTGCTTCTCTTTGGTGCTACCCTCTTTTATTAATAACTTCTCCCCTATTCTGGGGTGATGAGAGGAGTGCCAGGGTCTCTGTACTTCTGTCTTCGGCTGTGTGGACTTTGGAGTTTGTGCTATTACTACTCTGTGCTTTGAGGATGCTGAGTTAGTGGTACTGTTGGCGTGGCTCCACCAGCAGTCAAGTGGACTCATCCTGGTTTCTCCTGGTTCTTTACAATTACTGAGATTCCCAGATGGAGTCCCACAGGAAAGGCTGCTACTGTTCTGGCATACTGAGCTGGTCATGTTTTAGTCTTTTTTGCCTCGGGATAATTTTGCCCTAAACCTTCTCTGTTTACAAACGGGACATGGGTGCCTCTTTTCAGTTGCCATTTTCAGGTATTAAACTGGTACATACAAATCCAAATAAAAGGAGATGGGTGGGATGGAGAGTGGCGCATACAGCAATACTGGCTGCATACTGTGCTGACCAGTGCAAATGAGAAATTAAGTTAATTCTTCCTGAGCCCTCCTCCCCATCATCCACTGGTATATTCATGCCTGCTAAAGTAAGATGATGTCATAATTATCTACTATAATAATCAAAATATTATCTGAATATATAGCCTGTCTTGCTCTGATCCAGTGATGATGATTATTGTTAATGTTTATCTGTATTCATGTAGCATCATGAAGCAGGACCATACTATGCTGGATGCTCCACAAGCAGAGACCAAAAAATACAGTCTCTGCCCCGGAGACCTTACAATCTCAAGATGAGATGGACAAAAGGAGAAGGATAAAGACAAGGAAGTAGACAGAAAAAGATAATACTGACAGTCTGTTAAACAATAGATATGAAGAATTGCTGAAAAATGCAACTGATACTTTTAACAGATAATTTAAAATAAACTACCGGTTGTTTACACAGGACTCAAATTAAAACAAAGCAAGTGCTTTGTGCTCCCTCTTCTGGCCCTGTTGTGTGCAATACATTAATAAAGCGTGTTCCCTGAAGAGACCTGCTAGGGGTATTCATGTGACCAACATGCCAAGCATGAGAGTAAAGGAAAGAAAATACAGCTTACTTTGAAAGTGTACAAAAACACTTAAAAATAGTATTATTCAGACCATCTAAATAGGAGAAGAAATAGTGCATAATGTTAAATACATACATATAATCTTTTGTGTGTTTACTTATCTATTTTTTGCAAACATATAAATAAAACAAAACTTCATTGGAGCTTTGACTTAACAGATAAAAAGTCCTTGGTGGGAAGGAAATTTATTTTTGAAAGGAACATGCATAAAAGCAGTGAGTAGAAGAGCGCAGTGTTTTTCTAAAGGCAGCTAAAATTCTGTGTAGTAAAGCAGAGAGCAGTGGGCCTAGATTCTGCCTTTATTGCATTGCAAATCAAACAAAATAAATGTGAACTCACTGTGAGGTTGGGGTAGGTAAGTGAAAAACAGAAGAGCCATACATGTGTTGTAAAAAAGATGAGAGGCAAAGTCCAGACTCCACTGAAGTCAGAAGTTTGGCCTCTGGCTTTGAATGGGCAGGGAACTGCTCTGAAAGGTGGAGGTATTTTCCACTGCAGCCTGTGAGAGCAAAGTACTACAGGGGCTGGTATGCCAAGGAAGCTTCTTGTTGCTGGGTTAACTCTCTAAAACTGATGGAGTTTGTTGTGTTAGCATGTGGTTCTGCTATCTCAAACTCTCTCAACCGCTAGAGAAATACAGGAATGGTGAGCTGGTACTGGGCTCTTTTATGTAATTCACGGCAGTGAGTAAAATTAGTAAGTTTTTCATGTTCTCATTTGATTCCCTAGGGTGTTGTTGCTGATGCTTCTCCACAGACAGTAGCATCTTCATCACAGGAAGCCAGTGGTCAACAGCAACAGATGACAGTGGAAACATCCAGTGAACATGCGCCTGCATATTCTTACCAACAGTCTAAGTAAGTAGTCATACGCTTTATAACCAGAAGGTTTTGTTTCTTGATTATAGCAGGCCAAATTCTGCTCCCTATTTCAGCAATATAAATTCTGAGTAGCTTCGTTAAGTTCAGATGAATTCTGGATATATAGCAGTGTAATTAGCAAAAGGTTTTGGCTGATGGCCTCACCTTGGCAAAAAGTCCTTGAGTTCCTGCCTGCAATGATATGCTCTCTCACTGTCTGCTGCTTTTCTGGACTCAGAAGGATCTCAACAACTGCGTTAACAATCATCACGCTGGGCTAAAGCAGCATCTGGCGCCAGAGGTTAAAAAGAGCTTAAATTTTGCAGTGGTGAAAACACTGGCACAGTACACACATAAAGGTTTCATTCTGAAAGTGTAGCTAGTGAAGCAGTATAAAATGCCCCAAGTTGGTATTTGTGATTGTGCAAAACTGGTGCCATGCAGACAGTGAGTGGGCAAGAACTGGCAATGGAACGAAGAAGGGATAAGATAGGGATGGGGAGAAGCACTGCTCTGTCTTTCTCCTGTCCTCTGCTCCCTTTGTTTGCTTCCCGTGGAATACCTTGGAAAATTCAAAATTTATACACTGACAGATGGATCTAGAACGCCTAAAAAGTCCCTTCACCTTCAGAATAATCCTCAAATACTCCTTCTCTTTGCCACAGTAAAACTGATCCTTGCAAAGGGAAGGTTACTTAGTGGCAGGGTACTCACCAGGACCAGTGGACAGATTCTAGGAAGGACCCCAAACCCTGTCCTTGATTAATACATGTATATTGAACACCAGTATCACTGTGAAAAGAGAATTACACATTTTTTATCTTGGAGAAGGAAGTAGACAAATAATCAGAAAAGAAACATGTTAGAGATGTCAGTCACTGCATCATGGCGTAGTGCTTATAGAGGCATAAGATATGAGCTGGTATAGGAAAGATTAGAATTATGTTAGATACGGTTTCAGATCACACAATGTCCCTTTTTGACCGCCATAAAACATAAGACCTCACTATTTCTTATGTCACTCCCATATTTGTCTATATGTACATATTACAAAAGCAATTGATCACAAGCTTTTTGTTGATGCACCCAATTGGAGACACAGCCTATGCATGTGTATCCCTTCTAGCCATCAGTCTCTCTAGTACCTGTAAATAAATGATGGCAAAATATTTATAGAATGTAATGGGCAAAGGTAGAAATACATGCGACCGTACCATCCTGTTGGCTTGTTTTGGTGGCTGTGTTCTGTAGGAGTTTGGATCTGACCATTCCCGTGTTCCAGTTCCCTTTCGCTTGAATCTGAAAGCAGAAGGACTTAGGTTCAGAAGCCCTCATAAGGTAGCTGTGAGCAGTGGATTCTGGCATTTTTCCCACATAGGAGGAAACCACATTGCAATTTGTTGCTGAAATGGGTGCCGTGTTTCTTGCCAGTGTGGTGAATTCCCATCTTCTTTGAGAATGAGATCCCTCATCTTTCCTTGTCAGCTACTGCCTTGTTGCAATGATGCACACACTTCTAATGGCACTGGCACTTATATTCAGAGGATTTTCTTTCTTTTTTAATCACACAGGCAGATCCACTACAGATTTTTTATTATGATTATTTCAGTGTTTTTTTCTGAAATGTGCCCTCTATTTATATCTGCCAGTTGCAGGCAGAAATGCAAAATGTGCGAAGCTGCAGAAACAAACCAAGATATACACAATCTCAGTCTTAAAAAAAAACCCAACTTCTGCTGGAATATTTCAGTAATCTTTAATATAAACTCAAGTGAAGTTATTTTGTAATTAAAATATAATTGTTTTAATCTGGTCTTCGAAGGGCATATTTATTAACAGCAAGCATCATGCCCAATATACAACACCTGTTTTCAAAGTGAGATGAGAGGGAGTCATTAACATGACCAAACAATGGTTTTGTCACTATAAAACTATTTCATAGGAGCTGATCAGTCAGGAGGAAAGTTATAACAGTGTATTTCATTATATTTATTTTCTTTGCAACAATCATGAAATTGCAGGCAACGAAGGAGAGGCAATGTACTCAGAATGAACTGGGTGGTATAAGGACTCTGTACTCTCTTTGTAAGTAAAAATAAACCATGAGACTTAAAATTTAAGTTCCATTTTTTTAATCAGCATACACGTTCTTTTATTTAATATGCTGGCTGCTGTACTTGAGGATCCCACCCATAGATGTTTAGAAATTATAAGTTCATGTCAAAAACCTGGCTACCTACTGTGTAGCAATATAGGAGAAAAAGACCTTGGTTTCTGAGCAGAGGACCCAACTTTATGAGGAAATCACCTTAATTATTTTAGACTCATACTCCCTTTTTTCCTTGTAAATCTTTAATTTTGGACATAAAAGTATGAAATCTATGAAGTGGAGATAAATTGAGATCCTTCCCCCTGAAAAATGTACTCTCTTACCTCTGAGCAAAACTCTGCTGGACAACATACTCTGATTTTAAATGTGGAAAGAATTACATTTTTCTGGAGCCTTTTGTGGGCAGACTGAACGCCAGGTTAGATTAGAGAGTGTGTGCTGTCACCCTTTGGTGGAATTGGTCTTTCACACATGTGGTGGCCACTCAACCCAGAGGGGCAGTAAAACCTCAAGAGGTGAGCATCCAACTTGAGTAATCCTACTGGAAGTTATGCGTAGAAAACCCTAAGAAAATAATTAATTCTTGCTTTCCACACAAATCTGTTGTTACATTCAAAATATTAATTTTCAGACTTCACACAATGAAAAAGTCCTTTGGTAAATTTAATATTTAAATTTGAAGTTAGTTTTATGTTTAATATCCCAAAGAAATAGTTCTGTGGCAAATGTTGTGTCATCAACATTCTTCACAATTTAAATCATAGAATCATAGAATCATTTAGGCTGGAAAAGACCTTTAAGATCATCAAGTCCAACCAAGTCCTAATATTAAAATTAATTTAAAACTAAGAAAGGCAAATGTGTTAATGCTTGCAAAAGGAAAGGTGCTGAATTTTCTTGTGTTGAACTTCGGTTGGAAAAGGACTTTTTCCATGCAGGTTTTGAGGACTGTAGGAGAAGCAATAGCTCACCCTTACTGATAGCTCTAGACATGAAACAGCATTTATACTTGGTTCTGTGTCTTCCCAAAGATGTCATATAGCCTTGCTAAGAAAAGTTTGATGTGACATATCTTTAAATGACATGAAACCTCAAAACTACAAAATGTGAGTTATCTTCCGTAAGAAAAAGGTTGGTAGTATAGCTTATTCTCTGTGCTAAATTTAGAAAGATTTGACACTATATGATCAAAAATTTTATTTTTCTAATTAGTATTATCTTTAATGTTTCTACTAAGTTAGCCATAACCGGCTCATTAAGCAGACTGCTCCACAGTCTTAACTGTTCTTGCCATCAGAAAATGTGTTCTTTTTAGCAAATTGGATGTATCCTTTTGTTGTAATTTTATCCTTCTTTTTATTAGTAGTATCAAAAATAAACAGTGCCACTTATTATTATGAAAATATTCACTTTCTTATTGTATTACTCTTGAAATATTTACACGGTGTTAAGCCACGTATTCATCTCATTTCAGCGTAGTTCGAC
The DNA here is from genome assembly GCF_000687185.1 of Egretta garzetta. Taxonomy (NCBI): domain Eukaryota; kingdom Metazoa; phylum Chordata; class Aves; order Pelecaniformes; family Ardeidae; genus Egretta; species Egretta garzetta. The sequence goes on from NW_009259063.1 coordinate 1,896,825, forward strand.
TGCCCATTAAGCATAGCATTAACAAGAGTAAATTCATCTGCTTAAGATGTGTTAACGTCCCCAAAGCAGGAGTTCCCTATTTCTGCCTGACTATTTTCAGCTTAGTGGTGGTATCATATTTAAACAGCTGCAAAGTTAGTTTAGCTTGGATAACTTTTAAAGGGAATTGGGTGGAAAAAAAGGAGAGGACCCTATTTCAAAGTTGTTTTGACTTAATGACCACTTTAATTCAATTGTTTTTACAGACAATAAACAGGACTGAAGAATGTCGGTCTGAAATCTTTGCCTTGAATGGAGAAACTTCACTGAACAAGAAGTTGGCTTCCAGTTTGCACAGGCGTCAAATGAATGCTTTTTTTTTTTTTTCTACCTTTCCCAACGAAAACAAAACAGTGTTTTTATGTGCTGTGCAAATGGTTCCGTCATGTAGTCTGACAATTTTATTTTTGCTATAATTTTTTTTTTTTTTAACTAAAGAAAAAACCCAGAGGAAAAATGCTGGGTTGACATTTCATCTGGATGAACATTTGAATTCAGAATTTACCTGGAGGTGTAGCTAGATTTTTTTTTTTTAACGGAAAAACTGATGATGTCAAGAGGGAGCAAGTTGAGATGAAAACCAATTGTCTTCCTCAAAAATTAAGCTACTCTTTTTCTCTCATTTTATTTTTCTTCTTGTTTTAAATCTAGAGTGTTTTTTGGTTTTTTGTTTTTTGTTTTTTTTAAAGAAATGTTTAGGTAAGGTTTATCTTGAATCTTAATTGCCTTAATTTTAAGGACGTCAAAGGCTCTCAAGGCAAGCTGTCAACGTCTTGTTAGAAAACCCGAGAATGAATTGAAACTGCTCACACCGGTGCTGGTGCAGAAGTTTAATAGACTGAGTTTTTGGGGTGAACAAAAAATAAACTGTACAGTTTAAAAGAAAATGATTTTCTTCTTTTGAAGAAAAGTTGATGATAAAGGAACTGTGGCAACTGAAAGGATTGGAAAATGCTGGGACTTTTATGAACTTTGTCTTAAGTGTTGACAGAAAAAATTCTAGAAGGCTAAAGCATTTTACAGTAAAGTTATTGAATTGAGAAAAAAACTTGCTGCATTGTAGAGAATGCGGGGTTTTTTTCTTGCAGAATGCAGATTTTTTTATTTACAAAGCGTGATCGCTAGCAAAAGCATTAGTGCTTTTTATCTGCAGTCTTTTTTATGAGCTTTAAGAAGTTTTTAGTCTGCTTTGCTTGTCACATTGCAAAAACCTAGCTTAAGAGCATTAAAAAAAAACTTAAGTAGATAGGAGCTTATGGTCAAAAAAGTGCAAAAAAAGCAATAGATAGAAGAAATTGTTGACAATTTCTGTAGTCTTTCCTAGTTGTGAACAAATGCAGCCTATGGATGGCCTATTTTATACCAAAGATGAAGTGACACCCTAACGCAGTCCAGAAGATAGAGGTTTTTTCTTTTTTTATCTTTATTTGACCTACATGGCCGGACCAGTTCTTACTTTCTTGTTTGTTTAAACTATCTTCCACTGGTGTTTTACATACTGCATATGTTTATAGTGGAAATTCCGGAATAGTTGGTATTAGAAGCTTGTTGATGGTGTGCTTTGGAGAACATCCCAAAGCAAGAGAGGAGTGGGTTACCAACTAATCTGTCCAGGCGGGCTTTAATTTTGATGAGTTTTTCTGTTAAATTGCCTGATCTTTGGTATTTCTACTGAAACAACAGTCTTCCTTCTGAATTCCGACATACCGCAGATTCATTTCTTCACCTCAGTCTTTGTCATCGTCCAGCATGCATAGCCACCTTAATTCTGCGTTTGTTTTTCAGTGGTGCGTTTGAATTGCCAGTTAGATGCAAGAGAAGGCAAACTTGATCTTTGTTCTCATTTTAGCTCTCCCATACAAGCAGAAATGTTGAAAATGACCTACTATTGGCAGGCAGGCAGGGAGTTAAAAGTTGTTCTTCTCTGCTGTGATTTCTGTTGTCTTAATATGTTGGCTGACAATCACTGATTAGTATGATTAGGCAAAAAAAAGACACTAACTAAATTGAATCCACTGAAACCTGTTTTAGGAATGACATTTTCCATAGAGAAATCTTCCAAACAAACAAACAAAAAAGGTGAGAAGCAAGTCAAAAGATGATTTTTTTTCCTTAAGGAGGCAGAAGAGAAGCAGCATTTAAATATATACTTACATACACATATATCTATATGTAAAAATTAAACCAAACTTTTTTAAACTTTCCTCCATCCAGAAGAGAGGTGAAGCTTCACCACATTTATTGTGGTGCATTAGAGACAGGGTATCCATTAAAAGTAATGAAATTAAAACATATATATATTGGATCGATCTGATTCAGCTGCCCAATTCTAAAAAGAGATCTGTGTTTCCCTAACCTGACTTTTTTGGGGAAAAGAACACAATTATTTTTTTAAATTGATAAAACCAGATCGTATTTTTTAACTTAGTGGGTGGGGGGAGGGGTTTTCCCAAGTAAATGGCTGCTAGATACGCAACATAGAAAAGAGAGAAATGGGAGTTCACGTGGTTCTTCACCATAGGAAGAGGGCCTGATTTTCAGAAGTGGTAAAGCTTCTGCTTTCTTCAGAGTAGTTGCTGATATTCCACACTTCTGAAAAACAGACAATGCCAAAGTAAAAGAACAGCAACATCCACAACATGTTTTCAATTCAGAAAAAAAAAAAAAATCTCTTTCTGTTTCACATGCTATCTCATTACTTTTTGAGAGTGGCACTTGAATTTTGTCCTTGGATAAAGGTTCCCTCTTTCTTTGGAGGGCATATGAGGGAAGAAAATCAATCTAGCCTTATTTTCTTCCTTTCTACACCTACTCTCTTTCTGTCTCTCTCTGAATTCTTTGTACAAATAGAGATAACCCCAGGCACAAGTCAGTTAAATATGAAATGAACACACTTGTTTCTGTGTTAGTTCTAATGTGACACACAAAAAGTCTCATTTACTATCAACAATGAGGCTACAAGGTAGCTACCATGTGGCTGATGAATATGCTGAGGTACCTTCTTGTTTCTATTCAGAACTCTGCTGCTTTATTTATACATTCAGAAGCATTTTTCTTATTTTTTTCAGCAAACAAACTTAAACAATCTCAGTGTTTTTTATTAAGCCAGATGGGCAACACGATATCATGATGCCTGTCACCTTAAAGTGTTTCAAGTGCATTCTGTATTAGAATTGTTCCTCTTTTTTTGCATACTACAATGTTTTAACAGTGTTTGAAATCAAAAGAAACAAAGCAAAGAAGTAGAGGAAGAAGAAGAGGAAAGAAAATGGATACCTTAAATACAATTTATCATCTTAGTGATCCCCAAAAAAACAGTGAACTGGTACTTGAAAGTCTAGGGATTACAAACAATGTGAGCCTTGAGTATAAACAGTCATAGATCATAAGGTAAGAAAAAAAAAACTTACTTGGAACACACAAAATGCTCAGAAACTGGTAACTTACTTGTAAAAGTCAAAGATGAGACAAAAGAGAACAGTGGAAGAGCAACACACTTGCTGCAGGGGTGTTGTCATAGGATGGGAATACTTGGTGGCCTCTGAAACCTAAAACTGGTTTTCTTTATGTTCTGGCTAATAAGATTTTTTGGAAGATTTATTATAATGATCTGTATGAGTTTCTGTTTCCTTTTTTTTTTTTTTCTTTTTTTGAAGACCTGAATTTGTAAAGTCAATATCTATGTCTGTCTTAACCAATTTAGCTTTAAATATCAGGAGGGTTCCTGAGAGGTTGCAGAAACAACTCTAGAAGTCTAAGGCAATGGTGCCTGGCCCAGAGGTCTAGAAGTAACATCAAATCCATAAGCTGAACTGCGTATGTACTTTCCATCACACCTGAATTCTTGTAAATAGTCAAATCTGGATGTTCAGGTTTGGTATTTTTGTTTTTACCTTAGAAGATAAATACAGAAGAGGTGTCAGAAAAATATGAATTATGGCTAGAAAATTCTGAATACCTGGGCTCATCGCTTAACATTGAGAGAAAAAATTGATACAGTGGAACTGAAGAGAATATTATATTTGCAGGTGCTGACCCGGGCGTAGATCAGGGCGCTGAAAAGTCTCACTTTTCCCTGTGAGATTGCTGAGGGTCTCTTCTTCCTATCTGGCTCTACTGCTGGTTTTGTAAGCACTTTTCACCTGTGACAGTCAGGCCTCAAATTGTGAATGTCCTCTTATTGCCTTCCAGTGAAACAGACTCTTGAAATGTCTTGTGCTTACTTGTATAGTTCTGTTTACCAAGAGACTGCCTTGGTTGTGTTGGTCAAGAAATCCACCGTAATGCAGAATGAGGCATATTTGGGAGCAATTGCATCACATTGTATCATCTCCTGCTATGGATGCATGCCCAACTGTGGAAGATAAAGGCTGGCGATTAGAGAAGTGAGGGCTTAAACTTTCAATGGGCAGTGGGCTGAAGCATTCGAATGGATTTTTACTCAAGTAAAAATCAAACGAAGGGTATTATTTATGTATGTATGTGTACCAAAACTCAGCAAATTCGAGGAAGCCTGCATTGTAATAAAGTTTATTTTTAATATGTCATAGTATTTGGATCTATATTATGTTGTTTATGGTACTGAAGGATGAGACTGATGCTAAGTGTTTAACAAATTGCCATGCTTCATGATTTTAAGCTTGATGGTGCTCCTCATGCCACTTCATTTTAATGCTGAGGTTGACATGAGCAAAACAGGTTTAGGCAGACTCGCTGAACTCTACCTATAGCAAGAGTCATGCTAAAGAGTGATAATGTGCTTAAAGTAATGAATCTATCCATTTTTAGTGATGAGACCAAATGTGGTAGTTGAAGATAGTAATGTTTGATACACACGCGGTCAACATTTCCTTTCAAAACTTTATTTAACATGAAATTGGTCCAGCTAAAAAAGAAGTGCCCTAGGGTAAGGGATTTTCCTGGTCTTTCTCAGTAGCCCACATGAACTAAGAGAATAGTCACGGTGTGATGGAAATGCAAAACAGAAAACAACAAAAAATGCTGACATTTGGTGTATTAGTCTTTTCCATTTAATGACAATTGACGCTAGTGATGGTGATTCATTTCTGATACGCATACACACAATCATGCACACATGCTTTCTCAGAAGGAGGGCTGAGTGAGCAGCAGACTTCTCTCCCTCAGTGGAGCAGATTTCTAGAATCTCAGCAAGCAGCAAAGACGCAGTGTAAGGAGAGTTACCTTCCCCTCAAAAAGAGCACCGACTTTTTCTGTATTGCTCCTGTCACCCAAATAGGCTAGTGCTATGTATGTACCCCAGAGGTTTATTCACCTTTGTGCCTCAAAGCAGGCAGAAGAGACCCTTTCTTCTCCCCTTTATTAACATGCTCTTTGTTAAAATCCAACAGAAAATTATGAGAGAAAAGCTGTAAAAAAATACATTGCAGTGTTGGGTTAGCTTTCCATGATGAGAAAAAATTCTTGTGTTCATTTCAGTTGTTCAGTTCAGTTGGTAATTCCCCAACAGTGACAGCTGAGTTCTTTCACCTTAATAAAAATGTGTAATGAAGTGAAAAATGTCAGCCTTTGACAGGTTCACAAATCTGTTTTTCCTTGTAGGGCCAAAGCCTGCAAGGTGTAAGCACCTTCCAAGATCTGGATCTGTTGTCCTTAAGAGAATATTTGCCCAACATTAATTTTCTGCCTTTAAGTGTCTTTCTCTTGGATAATAATTTTATGAATTTGGCAAAATTTACAGTCAGTTATATTTTTAAAAGCCCAAAAATACAGCCTAGAGAAGAGAACATGATGTTTATGTAACTAAAGTATTATTAAATATGCTGTATTCCAGAGTGGAAGAAAATTCTACTGTCTTTTGGAGGCAAAACAATTTTATGTAAAACCAGGAAGCGTACAGAATTCATATAGGAGTTTTTAATTGTTTTCCTTTTTAAAGGAGAATGAACAGATTCTGTCTGTAAGAAAAATCAAAGCGGCTTTGAAAGCAGATGAACTTCCTATCAAGAAAACATGCATCACACAAATGGGACAGAGGTTCTTTAAAGCCCTTACAGACCTCACTGTAGCCAAAATGTAGAATGCAGAACCTCTGTGATACATTAAATTATGAATCTTATTTATATGGGCATCTGTGTACCGATGTCTCAGAATGTCTTTGAAAGATCTGTACTGCTATGATTTTTTTTTTTTTTGATGTTTTCCATTTGTACCACAATCCTAATAGCTGCCATTTTCCCACTCCTGGGGCTTTCTGTAGATCAGTGGATGTTAGGTTTAAACTTCTGTTTTCTTTGATGAAGCTTTCAATAAAAAAATAAAGAAAGAAAAGAGCTGGGTGACTCTGTGTTCTTCTGGCACCTTTCTGCAGAGGCTTCCCAAGGCCGTGGCTCTTGTGCTGAGCACAGAGGGAGCAGAAAGGCATTGCAGCAGAGTCTGCCTCCTCCGCGTCTTCACCAAGTGGAAGGAAAGGATCGGAGAGACACGACGGCTCTGTTCCCTTGTCAGCAGCACAACCACCCACGTGTCAGGAGGTGAAATGCAGGAGAAAGCTCTTCTCACACCAAGACCGAGTGTTTAATACTCACAGGTGTCTGCTCTCCGGGCTCTCAGCTGTGCTCACCTGCTAGAAAAACATCGCCTCTCTTTCTGAGGCTCATTTTAAAGAGTGACTTCAGGGCCAAAGTTGCCACGTGGAAGACAGAAAAACTTTATTTATGGAGTAAGTACAGCCTAGGCAGCGGTAGTGCAAGCCATACTTCATCTTGAAAGGGAACTAGAAAGTAAATTGCCTCCTCAGCCACATCTCACGGGGAACGAGAAAGCTATTTGGTGCAGTTCCCCATGGCCGCTCCAGTCAGCGGCTCTCATGCTGCCCTGTGCTTTTCTTCCCACGAGGGCCATTCCTGTGATGAAGGCGAGGGTGGGCTGGCAGTGTCCAGTAACTCTCCTCCCCAGCCAAGGAGCTTTATTCACAGGTTGGAAATCACTGCTCCTTTCTACCTACCAGGAACGTGGCTATCGCCTTCAGCACTAAACATGTTTTGTGGGATTGCCTGCACACTTTCCTTTTCCTTCTTTCTGTCCAGTGAAATATCCACGGGTGAGCTTCTCACTCCCTTCAGCCTAATCAGGAAAGCCCAAAGGATTACATGGAGGAATGGGAGGAGGAAGTGGGTGAGAGGGTTTTTTTCAACTTCACCTATGCTGAAATGTCCATTGCTGCTGGTGGTGAAGATGGTGAGAGGAGGAGGAAGGCAGGAGACTGAAGCTATGGCCTACCTGGCACTCTGAGTGGTAGCTGAGGAGCCTGGGGAGAGCAGCAGAAAGCGGGACGCATCGTCCCACCAACACGGGTGGTGCCAAGGTGGTTTATAGCTGATGCTCTGGCATTTGGTTTCATCTTTGTCAATTCCAGGATTGCTCCATTCCAAGATGATTCCACTTCGAATTCTACTAATGAGGGTATCACTAACAACTGTGGTGTTAGCGTTTTTGGTTTCGTAGTCTGTCAGTTGGGTGTCCGTGTGCAAATGGAGCCAGGCTAAGGGGGGTTTGCATCCTCTTCTACGGGAGTGCAGGTAAGAAGGTTTTCTCCTCTCATCCTCCTGGTCCCACCATCAGTGTCAAAAAAAAAGTTAGTTGGTAAATGATACGATTGTATTTAATGCTAAGTCCCCTCTCTGTGTTATAGAATTAAAATAGCAAGGACAAATGGGCCTTTGTAATGTGTGATGGATGTTGCTTCCAGAGGGAGATGATGGTGTTTATCAGTAATCTGCATCTGGAATGGAAGTCCATGACTTCCATGTGGGGAAAGCCATGTGCTCTGATTATCACTCCCCAAGATTTCAGGCAGAGGGGGAGAAAAAACCCGAAACAACAGCTGGTGTAGAATAAACTGAGGATAATTCCATACTTGCCATGTTTAAATACATTTTATTTGTATTATTTTGGGTGACCAGAGATTGCAGATCAGCAAACAGAAGCAAAGGTTCAGGAGCAGACGGGACTGCAGCGAAAGTTAGGAAGGTGGCAAACAAACCAAGATACAAACCCAAGTGTCTGCCTGACTGTTGGTAAACTTGCTGTAGCCCTTCCCTGTGCCTTGGCTTCTTGCCCTGCTGTTGTTGGTCTGGTCTTGAAGAAATCCCCTTTGGGGGAAAGACGCTGTGACCAAGCCACTTCCTTCCTTTAAAGATTTGTACATATAAACCTCTGCCAAAAGCAGGCTCACTTTTATCAGCTTGCTTTGCACTGATACATCACTGAACTTATCTGGAGGGACATAAATGATACCTAAATAATCTACTGGATATGGGCACCACTTTCAACGGAGGAATTGAAAGTTGATCTAGTTTAAATGATGTAGCTGGTTTTTAAAGTCGAGCAGGCTTGGGTTTATAGCATGGCTAGCTGAGGCCTTAAGCTCTGCTGCATTGAAATACTGCTGAAAAATAGAAGTGTCTGAGAAGAAGATAGAAAGCGTGATTTATACCTATTATTTGACTTATTTCACCATTTATTACCAGACAATATATTCTGTATCTTGTGTGGAATTCAGCCATTGACACACAGCCAACTGAAAATTGTGTAAACTCCTTGAACATCATTCCTGTGGGATCTAATCCCACATTTTTCACTCAGAAATCATTTCCTCCTTATTAACAGCTGTGCTACACCACACGGCAGCCCACTAGAATGCTCTCTTCCTCAGGTCGAGCAACTTCTACCGAGTGCCAATCTCACATGAAATGCTCCATAGTGGAACTCGGGCTCCTCTGAGCTTTTCACACATGAGCTGATTATTTTCTAGTTCATCGTGGTGACATGTGAAGGACGTGGCCACCACTGAATACCTTTTCAGTGCCAGAGGAGGAGGCAGAAGCAGAGGAGTGGATAGATCTCATCAGTTGATACCAAGGCACAGCAATCATTAGCTGGAGAAAAACAAGGAAAAAGTTCACAGAATCATAGAATCACAGAATGGCAAGGGTTGGAAGGAACCTCAGGAGATCATCTAGTCCAACCCCCCCTGCTAAAGCAGGTTCTCCTAGAACATGTTACACAGGACTTTGTCCAGGTGGGCTTTGAATATCTCCAGAGAAGGAGACTCCACAACCCCCCTGGGCAGCCTGTTCCAGTGCTCTGTCACCCTCAAAGTAAAGTACTTTTTCTTCATATTCAACTGAAACCTCTTATGTCTCAGTTTGTACCCATTGCCCCTTGTCCTGTCACTGAGCACCACTGCAAAGAGTCTGGCTCCATCAAGTTGGTTGTTTGAGGAAGGTAAAGCAATAGAGAAATCAGGGTTCTTTATAACTTCCCTCACTCTCTCTTCCTCTTGCTTGGGAGGCATGCACAGCCAACCAACAGAATTAAAATTCCATATGGGTACTCTCGCGTGCAGTTTGCGGCCATTGGCATAGCTAAACATACGTGTGTCCTCCTGCTCATAGCCACTGGGACGCTCACCTGAGCCTTAACAGCCACTGCGCAGGGGACAAAACTGAGCAAAGCCATCAGAAGTGGAGCTCTGACCCAGTGCTTCTTTTCTTGGCTTGTGCTGCAAGTTCCAGCAGTGAATAGTTCTCCTCTTAACAACCGCCCCGACGGTCTGGCTTTCCTGCTGTAGAGGTGAGTCTTCAAGGGACCCAAAAAGTTAGCACTTTTTTTTTTTTTTTTTTTTAAATAATTGTTTCATTTCTGCAGTGTCTCTTCCCTGTTTCTCAACTGCATCTCTTCGGTATTACATCCCATGTGTGCTTCCAAATGAGCAAATAAATATTTGTTAGAGTAACACATGGAGGCCCCAGTCTCCACAGAGGACTGTGCAAACACAGAAAAAAGACATGTTCTGCTAGGCTTATGAGGTGAAGGAAAAATGATCCGCTTAATCCATTAAGTGATTCATATTTCTGCTAGACCCTCAGACACAGCTGAGTACAGTGGGTTTCAGTGTTGCTGGTTACTTTTCACAGCAATAGCTGGCTACAGCACAGAGTTCAAGGACTGCTTTCCAAAAATCCATTTCCCTTTTCGCATATTGATTGTACTGTGCGGGCTTTGGGATATAAACAGCTGTTTGCAGATGACAGGTTTTGGAGAATATCCAGTTCTTTTTTTTTTTTCCAGAAGAAAACATTCTCAGAAGAAACGTCTGCTGATGTTAGAAAAATACAACCACCCCATAGTTTCACCTGGTGAAAGTGCTGCCACCAAAATCATCTTGAGGTGTACGATTCACCCCTGTGCAGACCCATATGGCTTGGATGCGGTATTTATTCAGTCCAGAAAAACTCATGTTGGCGGCCTGACTGACCTTTAAATGGTGCAAATGCTTTGGGTTTGCTCTGACTAGCGATGGACGTTGTCGATAGCAATGACTGAGACAGGATGCTCATGGCAGGGTTGTTTCTACTATGCAAGACTTAATTGTCTTTGTAGAAAAGGGCCTCACCTAAACATAACCTAGATGGGAGCCTTTTTTCTTTAAGGACTTGTGCAGTGACCTTAGCCATAAAACTGTCCCTTCTTTTGTCCCACTTTTGCATTAGGGGCAGGGGTTGCGTTGGAGGTGTTTTCTGCAAATCACGTTTGCTCCTTGCTTTCCCTTTGAACACGACCCTTTTGGTGCTCACTGCATACTGGCAGCAGTGTCTGTGCTCCTAAGGAAGAATCTGCACCCGCACAGAGGGGCAAGGGGGTCCTGGACAAGGTTTCATTCCACATCAAGCACTTCCCTGGGCTGCAGCAATAGTCTTTCCATTTACCAGTCCTGGCTGCACAAAATATGTTTATTACTGTAATATGTTTCGGCTCTTCTAGCCAGGTCCTCCTGACAGAAAGTACAAGAGAACAAGTCCTCCCTGTCCCCTCTCCACCAAAAAAAAAAAGGTGTCAGGAACTTCCTACAGCTGTGGTGACCCAGGATCAGGGAACTGTGAAAGCAAAAAGTTCTGCTCTTCAGCAAAATTCTAGTTTATTTTATTATAACTTCCTTCTCCTCCCAATCCACTCCCAGCTCATTTGTCTGTCCCATCCACATGGCGCAGGCTGTCGGGCATGCAGAGCGTCAGCATTTTGAGGTGATTCCCATTACTTGCCTCCAGGAGAAACCTTCAAAAAGTACTCAGGGCATGAGCACCAGGCTATAACCACACTGGATTCTCTGCTGGGACTACTTTGGTTATCTCTTCGCAAATCATATAATTTTTTATTAGGCTTGGAAAGAATTCTCATAAAAAAACAGGGATGTGAGCATCAAAGCTCACTGTGGTAATGTAGACTGTTTACCTGAGAGAAACAGTTCATCTGAGTAGGAGTATTAAAGGCTGTAGCTAATTGGACAAAAAGGGGTGAAAATAGACAAATTTCCCAAAAAGAAGAGGCAGGAAATTACCTTCCCCAGCTCTGAAGAGACTTTGCAGGCTAGTGAGGCTCTGCCTCATTTTGCCTCTCTGTGGAGGCAGCTACAGTTTAGGAAGGTTGAGGTAGACCCAGCATGAGCTGCCCCAGTGAATGAATTAGCAAATAGTTTTGATCAGTTCTGCACACAGATAAAAGGGAAGGGATGGCTGAGGTGTGTGCGGGCTGTGAGAGAACAAGGGGACCTGAATGTCAGATAGCAGGACACCAGCATCTGGCCCTGAAAATTGTCTCCTCCTCAACATGGCACAGACAAGCATTGACTTTATCATAACAAGGGCTCAGAAACATGGGATGAAAAATTTTATAGGAGGGCAAGTGTCGAGTGCTGCACCTGGGGAAGTTGAACCCCATGCACCAGTACAGGCTGGGGGCTGACCTGCTGGAAAGCAGCTCTGCTGAGAGGGACCTGGGAGTCCTGGTAGACGACAAGCTGACCATGAGCCAGCAGTGTGCCCTTGTTGCCAAGAAGGCCAATGGTATCCTGGGGTGCATTAAGAGGAGTGTGGCCAGCAGGTCAAGGGAGGTTCTCCTCCCCCTTTACTCTGCCTTGGTGAGACCCCACCTGGAATACTGTGTCCAGTTCTGGGCTCCCCAGTTCAAGAAAGATGAGGAACTCCTAGAAAGAGTCCAGAGGAGAGCAACTAGGATGATTAGGGGACTGGAGCATCTCCCCTGTGAGGAAAGGCTGAGAGAGCTGGGCTTCTTCAGCCTGAAGAAGAGAAGACTGAGAGGGGACCTCATCAACACATACAAATATCTTAAGGGTGGAAGTCAGGAGGACGGACCCAGACTCTTTGCAGTGGCATCCAGTGACAGGACAAGGGGCAGTGGGTACAAACTGAGACATAAGAGGTTTCAGTTGAATATGAGGAAAAACTTCTTTACTTTGAGGGTGAGTAAGCACTGGAACAGGCTGCCCAGGGGGGTTATGGAGTCTCCTCCTCTGGAGATATTGAAAGCCCACCTGGATGATGTCCTGTGCAACCTGCTCTAGGAGAACCTGCTTTAGCAGGGGGGTTGGACTAGATGATCTCCTGAGGTCCCTTCCAACCCTTGCCATTCTGTGATTCTGGGATTACTTTTCCCAATAGTGATATCTACAATGACCCAAAATAAATTATTTACAAAATAAGCCCCTGTCCCTTTCCTCCCCCAGCTGCTTGTCGCCCGCTCCCACCCCCAGCGCACACAGCCAGATATTTCCCCAGCACAGCCACCCCTGACTGTGGCCTTTAGTGGGAATGCAATGAGAGAGACTGCTCTCGCCTTGAGTGTTTCAGACTTGTTTCTCTTGACTTCCTCGGTGTCATTCATATTTTAGGATGCTGATTTTCTTTTCCAATAAATATGACATAGACATAACAATCTAAAATAATAAAGCTTAAAAAAACCCAAGCAAACCAAACCCATAAATTGAATTACCATAGAGGGTAAGATAGAACTGCACCCTGAAATGGCTTACTTTCTAAATAAAAAAAAGAAGAAAAAAAGAACTAGACACTGTCCTGGTTTCAGCTGGGACAGAGTTAATTTTCTTCCTAGTAGCTGGCATAGTGCTGTGGTTTGGATTCAGTATGAGAATAAAGTTGATAACTCACTGATATTTTAGCTGTTGCTAAGCAGCACTTACACTAGGCAAGGACTTCTCAGCTTCCCATGCTCTGCCTGGTGCACAAGAAGCTGGGAGGGGGCACAGCCAGGACAGCTGACCCCAACTGGCCAAAGGGGTGTTCCGTACCATATGACAACACGCTCTGTATATAAACTGGGGGAGTTGGGTGGGGAGCAGTGATCACTGCTCAGGGACAGGCTGGGCATCGGTCAGCGAGTGGTGAGCAATTGCATTGTGCATCACTTGTTTTGTATATTCCATTATTATTATTATTATTATTTTCTCTTCCTCTTCTGTCCTATATAAACTGTTTTTATCTCAACCCATGCATTTTACTTTTTTTTTTTCCCCATTCTCTCCCCTATCCCACCCGGGCGGGGAGGGTGAGCAAGCAGCCATGTGGTGCTTAGTTGCCGACTGGGGTTAAACCACGACATATACTATTTAAGATTCACACTTATGTGATAAGTTTGTTTGTAGACTAAGGTACTGACCAGGGGCAAGAAAGGCTGCTGCTTTCAGTCCTCTGCAAAGTCCTGCTTGCTGTTGCCCATTTATAAAATGCCATCTAAGAAAGGCATTGTACTGTGGATATCAATGTATATAAATGCATATAAACAGACCTGACCCATGATAATTTTATGCAATAGGGACTGTATGTAGCATGGTCTTTGATCTTTTTTAAACCATAACCCATCCTCAGAACTCGAATTAAAAAGCAAACTGCACAGCTGACAACCTGCTTCTTTCTTCCCACAACACTTTCAGTAATAAAAACTGCTTGGTAGCAAGGCATATGTGTGAAACGTGCCTGCACATTTGATCCACCTCACTTCATGCCAGTGCGAACTTGGGCTTTTGTTGCCCTCATTTTTTTAATGGCTGCAGGTGCCAATTGGTGCAGCAGGCACAGCAGAGAGATGTGGTCTATGGAGAATAAAAAGTATGCGAATTCAAGTCTCTAGACAGGAAAAATGATCTCTGATCAGAGGTCAGAGAGAGACCTAAGTAGGGGAATCTTCACCATCATGAGCAACAAAAAAACCTTCTTGTGCCTCTCCCATAGCTTTACCTAAGACGCCTCCGATCCTCCGTTCCTTGCAATAGACTTCATCACTCCTTTTGCCTGCACAGTAGCCCCTGCAGCACTGTCTCCACTTCCCACCACATGCACATCTAGTCAAAATACTTGGTGTTCCTATAGGTATCGAGCACTCAAAACACAGAATGCCAATAACAGCTGAGTGTGTGCTAGCAAGGCTTGGTCCAAGAAGGCACGATTCCACCCATGGCAGCTGGCTGCTCTAGTAAAAGTCCCCTGGGCTCATGAAATAACTGACATGAAAGTGATATTTGGAGCAAGAAACGGAACTCATTTTTCAATTGACATTAAAGAGGAAATCATTTTAGTGTCAGTTGATACTGCCCAGGCACATTTTCAGCAATTAAAGCTCAGAAAAAGCAATGGAAATACCTATGAGGTGTGTGAAGAATGAAGCCAGAAACAACGTGTGAGAGGTGCCAGCTGAACGCTGTGTGTAATGGGAAACCTTACAGAATTCAACCACAGAGGGAACAAGTAGAGAGCAGCCCAGAAGAGTCACTCATGGAGGAGCCTAGATCAGGCCTTTGAGGACAGTGTGAGGACACAGGAAAGACAGAAGTGATTTCAGAAGGAGAAGTGTGATGCATGTGGCAGTGTAAGGTATTCTTGTGACTTTTGAGGTACTGAGGAATAAATGCTGCCATATATCCCCTCTTAACTCAGCTTTGAAACTCCTGATCCTATTCCTTCCCTCCCTGTTGGCTAATACAGCATGCATATGCGACTTGTTTTGGGGGTTGGGGTTTTTTTTTTCTTATTTTGTACTTTTTCATGATATTCGGTTTCACTTCTACATCCAGTTACAGGGTTTGGAGGTTTTCTCGAGAGTTTTGGTCTTACTTTTTCCAGATTATATTTTGCAACATTATAATCACTTTGGAGACACATTCTATTACGCACCAAATCAGATAACATTCCCACATTTTTACAACCAAAAAGCACTGAAAGAGAAGTCAGCTTGACCCATAGGATAAGGATATTTTTTAATATGGAATCCCCAAATCCCTGAAGGATTTTTGTGCTATATCTCCCTGACTGTCCTTGAGGCTCCAGGTGAAATTACAGTGGTTCCCCTTTGTTAGCCCTAGGCAGAGGTGGATATCTAAACTCACAAGGCAGATGCAAGCAGATCCCAAGGTGTGTGTTCTGTGCCGTTGATTGCCTAGATACCTTCCAGATTACCAGATGCTGCCAGCGCCTGCTTTCCGCACTCCGAGCTTGTGCCACTGCCTCTGGGCAGAGTTCACTGGCGAGTGAGGATGTGCAGCAGCACCCCAGGGGAAGGAGCACACTGCAGCTCCAGGTGGTAATGGCCCTCTGTGAACCTGCGAGGCTAAAAAGCAACCCCCTTGCCTGCTCCCCAAAACTGTGCCGCCTTCCCATTTACTCTCAGCTTCTTCAGTCAGACGCCAGTTCAGGTGAGTGTTCATAAACAAAGTGTCTTCGAATGAGTTTTTCAAGGTTTGGTGAGGAAATGAATCAGCTCCCTTGTTAAATTACAATTCTATTTTATGTTCTGGTTTTCTTATAATCACGAAGAGCCTGGTACCCCTCCCACCACAGAGAAAAGACAACATTCCCAAGACCTACAAAGGGAGCATGAGCATGTTCACAGTTTTGTAATGTGTTTGTTTATCTGTTAAGATTTGCTTTTTATAAATCTTTGCTATTTTCCTGCTGTAGCTCTTTGTAGCAGAACACGCTGCTCTCTTATTTATGCTTGACAGATCCTGTATAAATTTATGGTTCTGCATCAATAATAAGAGTCATTAATCATAGTAACAATGCACATCACAGGGTCTTCCAGGCATTCACCACTGAACTTGCTGAGCTGTCCTACAAATGAACCCCCCACTCTCAGTAATTATTTCTGGGCTTACACACAAAGAGCTTGGTTAGAAAAACTGGGAGAAAACAGATCATTTTCTCCCAATGGATTTTAATGATGGGGGTGGGGAAGAATCTCAGTTACACAAAGGCAGAAAGGGCAAACTACAGTTATTGGAAAAGGGTTTCACTTCTTTAGTAAATGACAGTTTGGTTTTGAGCAACTCCTAGTCAGTCAAAACTAAGGATAAAGATTTTGTTAAAGGCGTACAAAAATTGTTCACCAAAATAGCCACTGCTTTTGTTTAGCTTCCATTCTTCCAACAACTACATTAGCCAGTAAGAACAACTTCCCTATATTCATTGTTTATTTACATAAAGGAAAGAAATAGCGGGAGGAAAGTAATCTAACAGATTAGAGCAATGGACAGTAAATCCAATTCTATACCCAGTAAAGTCAATAAGAATTATTCTGCTGAGTTCACTGGGTACGAGGAGAAGCCTGTGATTCAGACGTGTTACACAGGCAATGAGAAACAAAGGACCACAAGAGCAAAAAGCAAGGACTGCAGAAATAAGGCGACGGCAGAAACAGAAGTCATGCATTTTAACCCCTTTTTTTCTGTTGTTTTGATTGAGCTTTGAGAACATATTTTGACAACGTTACAGTTTGGAGGGCAAGCAATAAACCTAATTTGCTGGCTATAAAGATGATTTAACCACAACTCGAGTCCTAGAATCTTATCCAATATTTTGTTCCCTCTTTTTCAAGAACAACTGCCATTGGATTAGGATGTTATCTCAGCAGGGATGGAATTATTGTTTAGTCATATCACCTTTCTTCCCATGGCCTTTCCATCTGCTTTATGGAGAGGGTTTGATGGCTGCCAGAGAGGTGGATGGAGCCTTATGAGAGTCTGAGGAGGAAGGGGGCAAGTGATAGGCAACCACTGAATGGGCAAAGGATAAGGAGAGCCTGGGGAAGGAAAAGGAAGGAAGAAGTGTAGGTGGCACATTTGCCTCAGCTGATATACAGACACGCATTTGTACTTCTTCACCTCTGTACTTACAGTCTCTGCTCTCCAGACTATTTTCCTTGTGACACACTTCCCAGCCTTTTTTGGAACATCCCAGATCATCATGTGATTAACTGACTCATTACAGAATTTTCATCCGAAAATAAGAAAGCTGAAAGAGGTCAAGCTACTTATAAAAGAGTAGGAAGAAGATACATTGTCGCCACTCTTAGTGATGAACATTTCAACTTCTGTTTTGTTTCTCTGCAACGCTCTGGTTTTGCTGCCTTTAATTCTGCCATGGAAGCCTTAGCTGTCTTATGCCTGATCCTTAGTCCACAGTAGAACTGTAAATGCACAGTTACAAGTATATAATAGCTCTGTATAAAAGAATACTCCCAAATGACTGAATTTTGCATAACCTAGTGAAGAATTAGACCTGAATCTTACTGGGCAGACTCCCTCAGGCCTTGGTCTGTTCTGGTGTGAGTGCTGTCCTTGAAGATAAAAGCTTTCTTTTAGAAAGTAACTAGTCCATTTATACTTTATTTCTTCAAAAACTAAAGGGAATTTTAAAAAAGCCAGCCCAAATTCTTCAAATAAAACATGAAGACTGCCTTCCTCTGCCTGTATGGCGAACATTACTCCAAAGTAATCTTTAAAAGAAATGATTGCTTAATAGTCTCTAGAAGCCCATTTCCATCCCAAAAACTGCATCTACTGAGAGAAATTGAGACAGATCATGCCATATGAGGTTGATGGGGATCAGGAAAAAAAAAAAAAAGAGCTAGTATTAATGTAAATAGTCACTCACTGTGAAAAGGTTCACTATGAGACACAGACATTGAAGACATTGAAGGTGTTTGGTGTTCCAGTAAATCTGCAAGACTCCAACCCATCTACCTCAGACAGAATCAGGGATGGAGACAGTTAGAAATGTCATGGAGTCTTCACATTTTTTCAGAAGCCGTTTAAGCTTTTTGTGGTTTTAAAAGCTCATCAGTGACTGCTGATCCATATCAATGAGTGTGACAGTCTGGGACAGTCAAGGTAAGAAGTTCAGGTTTTGAGACAGACCAGTACAGATTGTTTTCTGATGAACGCTGCAGCTTCTATAAATCATATGGATCAGAACTTCCTTCTTTTGGGGTTTTATTCATTCCTTCCTTATTTTAAGGATACCTGCACTTGTAGTTTTTATCATACTAGTAGAGCGGCTGATGACTTCTTTCCACCAGATGGCACCACAGACTGTAATCCATAGCCACTATCTATACGTGTTTGTGTATATATATTTGTATAAATGTATGTCCATATGAACATGGGCATAGGCATGTATTTGTTGGTGGAAACGTATGCGTGCTAGACACCTACAGACCTCACCAACTTTATTTGTCCCTTATCCTCCCGCAGAAGGTGGAGAAAGACCAAAGGACACCTTGCATTGAGACTTCTATATTTGACACATTCATGGTACCAGCACTCTGTACTATTTAAAATAAAGATGATTAAGGAGACAATGCATATGATGAAATTTTACTTTCTAGCACAATTTACAGTAGTCACTTTCTTCTAAATTGCAATACCTGCTGCATGGTCCTTAAATTCAGTTCAGTCACTGAACCATTAGTCCTTGGAATCCAAATTTGAAATCTTTTCAGTCCAACCATTCCACAATGCAATATAGGCTGTCTGCCCAATGCTCTGGTAGGAAATGGAGAGGGAATGCTTTTTCTATCCTAACTGGTTACCTTCCTTGTCTTAATCTGGTTACCTTCCTTATCTTAATTTGACTCTTTGATATTTTGATCTAACACCTTCACAGTAAGAATACTACAGAGATCTGAAAGATGAGCAGAAATCAATAATGCACACAGAAAAATTGTTTTAAAAGAAACTGGCAAATAATACTTGTAAAATGTTCATTATATTGTGGGTTATATATTTAAAACACACTTGACAAATTTGATTGTTGCTTAGTGTTCCCGTTTTTTTCATAATTAATTCTCAGTTGTTTCAGTCTGCTTTAGAAACAAAACCTCTCCTTGATCTGAAGAGTCTTCAGTGAGATTTGTCAGCTGACTCCTTAATGTCTGAGGTCTTGCCTTCATAGACATGTGAAATAATATTAATGTTTTTAAGGACAACCATATTTAATTGTTACTGTAAAGTCCTTGCTGGAAAGGTGCTGTTTCATGCTGCAATGTGGATTAAAGTTATATGACTGTCCTTTGCAAACAGTTTATCAGATTCATAAAGTCTTTTTTGGTCTGTGATTCATTTCCAAGCTATTTTAATTTCTGATGTTTTCATAATTCCTAATGTTATTCCCTCCATGCTGTAAAGAGCTATCTTAGCTTGTGCTATTATCGCTACTTTGTGGCAAATCCTGTAATCTATCAGAAGAATAAGAGGCACAACAGAAATGATACAGTTTTAGGTAGTGTATATGGAAGAAAAAAACAGTGTTCGTTCCATTTCCAGCTGTTCCTTCCCTACCTCCTGATTAGGTGTCACAACGATGAAACTGCCCTCTTCTCACCCTATGCCTTTAAAGCATTAATTTCCAACCCTTTCCAAAACGGGCAGGCACCTGCTGCCTCCATTTCCCACTGAAGACATCTTCAGCCTGCCTTAGCCTCCAGTCTTAGCTGGGAGCCTAAGCAATCCTGAGCGTATTGAAAACTTGCATGGGAGCCACCAGGAAAAAAAAAAAATTGCATTGCTGATTTCTGATGGGTGTCCAGGAGCTAGCAGCAAAGGAAAGGAATAGTGACTGAGTTACTGGCAAACTCACAATGCCAAAAAGCAAACCGAGAGTCTCCATTTAGGCTACCTTCAATGGTAGCCTAGAGAGAAGGAGAAGAAACATAATTCCTAGGATCATTAAACCTGGACAAAGCTCTTATGTCACAGGAAAGCTGCATTCAGGAGGCTGCAATTTTGGCTCATAACATACCAGTGTCTCTGCTCCACACAGTGCTCTGCAAAAGTGGCTCTCGGTGTGAGATCCTGAGCTTGTTATCCATGCTGCAGTTGTTAAGCTCCAGGTTGAGCCTGCCTCACATGTATAAGCTGCAGCATGTGTTGGAGACAATAAATCATGCTCTTTGGAAATACTGTGATAATCGATGACCAGGAAAGATAGATACGTGACCAGGGAGAGGTGTGGAAATAGGTCTTACCTTGGTACAAGTGATGGACTGAGATGCTTGTTAATTGTTTTCTTCAGTCATGAATGTCATTTCTTAAAAGCACACTGTAAAGTACACTCTAATGCCTCGTCCTTTAATTCTCTTCTGTTTCCCCTTCTTCACTCCCTTTAAATGCATTGGCTTGTGGGCTTGATGGTATGTAATTTGTACATTTTTGCTTAATTTGATGAGCTGTAAGTGCTCTTTTAGCCTACTGTGAGCATTCAATAAGCCAAAGCGCCTGTGAAGTGTGTAAGTCCTGTTGCTGCTTTATAGTGCCTGATTGAAACAGAAATAATGTATTACAAAATCCCACTCAAATGTCTTTGCTGGATCACAGCTATCCATCACAACTGAGGTAAAAACTGTCTTGGCTTGCTGGTCTATTTTTTCCCCTCACTATCAGTCTACATTCGTAAGTGTGATGAAGTTAAAGCAGTAGCCTCCTCATGATTCTCTGGGGGTTTTCTATTAACATTCAGTTTTACATTTCAATTTAGTGGTAATGTCCCCATCCCTTAACCTGTGCCTGGCCAGTCCAGAGCTCTTTCTCAAACTAACTGTCAGGAAATGTTCCTCAGTTTCCCCATGTAGAGAAATGGGAATAAGAATCTTTGCTCAGCACCTGTTTGAAAGCATAACTGATCATGTTTGCAAAGTATTTTGGACCTTCAGACACTTCTTCTTTTAGGGGAAAAAAAAAAAAAAGGCGGGGCTTTCTTTTTAGGATGCAGTACAGATTATTTTCTAGATTTGTCTGCATGACTTGTAAGAGATTTGTCTGCATGACTTGTAAATGGTAATGTTTTTTCTATCCTCTCCCCCTAAGTCTCTCCCTGCCCCCAGATGCAGAAGGAGCATGGCTAGAGATGTAATGGCTCAGACCTGCCACTCTCTGACAAAAAAAATGCACAATGCAAACTGCTGAGCAGAGCACGTTAATACCATCCTATATAATATACACCAGGAAGGATTTCTATGTGCATTACCTGCAAGGACATGTTTCCTAGATGAGGACTCCCTATTCCTCCTCCTCCTTACCCTCTCTATGACTTTTATTAAGAGGTTAAATGAAGCCAGAATGCTCCAGAACAGTGTTCTGTCTCATCGACCTCCCCTCCAGGCTGTGTTCTGTAATTTCTCCCGCTGTGCTGAATTGATGCTTCTCTCCGTGTGTGAAATAAGCAGTGGCTTCCTGAGAGGAGACACGCTGCCTTCCGAAGTGCCCATTCAGCACCGCAGAGGACAAACTGGCTGGCAACGGGGGTGTGATTCAAGGGCTGCGAGACAAGGGAAAAGAACAAAAGGAGGGAGGGTGCAAGGGAAAGGGGCTGGAAAACAGAACGAGGAGATTAAACGTGAGAAACGGGGGAGAGCCTTGGGTTAGGGAACAAAGGCTATGAGTAGTGAGCTATATAATATTCATAGCTATTGAGCTATGAATATTAACATTGCTGGTATTGTGCTGCGGAACCCAAAATATAGCAGGTACTTTCGGACAGATAAAACACCCAGGCGGGCTTACTCATGCCAGGTAGCACTCTGTTGTGAAAATAGGTCCCCTGAAAGCACTACTACATCACACTGGTGCATATCTTTTATTTTAAGTGAAGATTGAATTTGTTGAATTGATAGGATACCTGAAAAAAAAAACAACAGGAAGGTGGCCTTTCCCACCCCCCACACCCTCCCCAGCGTATAGTAGAACTGAAGCTTTTCCCTCAAAGAATTGTTTTGATTCATTTCCATTTATATAATATTACAACATATTAAATATATTATTACAACAT
Source organism: Egretta garzetta (assembly GCF_000687185.1). Classification (NCBI taxonomy): domain Eukaryota; kingdom Metazoa; phylum Chordata; class Aves; order Pelecaniformes; family Ardeidae; genus Egretta; species Egretta garzetta. The sequence continues at coordinate 1,918,817 of NW_009259063.1, forward strand.
TTTAAGCCATACTCCTATTTTAAAATATAAATTCCAGGTTTTCCTGGCCATTAAGATTAATGTCTGATACCCCTTTGCCAAGCCACCTTTCTCACTCCTCTAAGTTCCATCAGGACAGTATTTTGGAGAGTCAGATTGCGTTGATCACGCAGCTGGGACATGTACAAGGGGACTGTACCTAGGGAGTCCATTGGAGTGCTGCATAGAAGTTGGAACAGAAAGTCTGGCGAGACAGAAGTGTGGTGTTATCCCAAGTAATTATTTTCACATCTGAGCGACTGAAGAGCACGTGTCTGAGCACAAGCGCCAGCCCAGGCAGCCCATGTCACCCACGATCTGCATGCATGTCTGATTACCTGCTGCAGTTGTGAGCAGCACCACTTCGTACTATGTGACTCTCGTTGGCCATGGGGCTCTACATCGCTTTTCCATCACGGTTTCACCAGCCTTGGCCTTTCACAGCATAAATACCATTGCTTTCTCTCCTCGTCAAGGTTAGTTTGCTTGGGCAGGAGCAGGTCTGGTCCTTGCTGCTCCTACCTTGATCTGTAGCAGCTCCCCTGCCTGGGCCCACTGATCCCAAGGTAGATCCTTTGTTGAGAGAAGTAGTTTCAAGAGGGAATCACTTTTAAAAGGGAGATTTTTATGAAAAAATTTGGAACTTTTTTTTTTTTAATTTAGGAGTGAAAAAACCCAAAGGCCTGAGCTTGTGTCTCCTCTATGCATCTTTTGAAATTGTGTCATTTGCAATAATTTATGGAAAGGAAAGCTGGGTTGTTAGGAAACAAGACTAAACTATGAAAAAGCCACCTATGAATTATGAAAAGCACCCACTGTGGTATCAGAAGCACAATAACATTTGCCTGACTTTGGGATTTACTACCAAAACTAACGCCTGGATGCCCTGCAAGCTATGGTGTGCTGCAGGTAAGAGCCGGCCTCGCTGGCTGTTCGTGGGCTCCCATCATCACCTCTCCCAGGCAGTGGTTGTCACCTGAACAGCCCCATGAGCTCAGCTTGAAAAAAATAATGCCCATCACTTTAGACCTTCCCTGGCAGCACGACTGCTCAGCAGCAGCACTGAGCATGCTCAGCAGTGGCCCTGCCTCCCCCCCGCCCACCCCTTCCAGAAGGTTCTAGGTGATCCCCAGCCCCGCAGTTGCCTCCATTGCTGTCTTTCAGTGAAATGCTTGGTGGGCACAGCAAATCGCAGACAAGGAGGTGGCACCCATGTGCTGTCCCTCACAGTGAGTTCGTGCCGTGCATGAGCACCACTGCGGGCAGGGGGGTGAGAAAGGGCATGCGGCTCCACCCTCTGGGGCTGTGCAGAAATGGGCGGCCATCTCTTGCTGTCCGGGCAGCTTCTGACGGCCTCTTGTCTTGCTGGAAGAAGGTAATCACCAGGGCTGGGCTGAATTTCACCCAGGTTTTGGGGATTAGTGCATATGGCAGGAAAAGCTGAGTCAATTGTAGCTGCATCTGCCTTTTCCAGAGGGCTAATTAGAAGCGGTTGCAGCTGATGAGGAGAGCTGCCGGGCGCACGAGGTTATATATAATTTCCTTTAGCTGGTCCTGGATGCTGCCCCAGGAGAGCCTGTCTGTGTGGTGCTCTGTCCTAGGGTCATTGGTCAAGTCCAAGGAGTGCACGCAAGGCAGCTAAGAAAGGAAACTGTAAGTACTGACTGCTGCTTTGGGGGCTAAGGTGTGATCTGACTCATTTGGCAAGGTGGAATTAGGTTGTAATTCTTCAAAGGCAGTTCATTATCATAGTCAGTGGTTTCTTTAGTATTCTTGACATGTGGTCTCATGTTTCCTCTTGCAGCTTTGCTGGTGGTTTGAGGCTCTGTGTGTGCCCTTTACTTTGTTATAAAATTCCTACTTTTAGCTCCTTTTACTATAAATTTTGCCAGCACGGAACTCTTGGGTTGCAAGGTGCAATTGTGCCATGACTGCAGCCCATAGATGTATGTGGTTGATTGTGTGTGATATTTTCATGTCCCAAGAGCTGCAGAGTAGCTTTGCTGTTCTTGCCCTTCTTCACTGCTCCTAAGCTCTGGAGTGTCTCTGTAAGGAGCATGTTTACTGATGTTGTGTGCGGATTTCAGTGTGAACGAAAATTGTGGAGAAAATGATCAAGAGACATCTGGGAAATCACTGCCCATCATCTTTGCATGCTAGGCTGCTTTGTGAATGCTAATACTTGTAAGCAAGTCAGCTCAATAACTAAGTAATTTCTGTTAATCTCTGTTAAAATTCAGGAGTCTTCTGTGCAAGGGTAGGAAACTTAGAACAGGAAGGACATGTTCTGTCTCTGTTGTTAACTCTTTGAGGGACTTCTTGTTATGGCCCTGTGCCTTTCTGTGACTTAGATTACCTGTTTCTAAAGCGGTTACATGTGTTGGTCTCACCAAAATGTATGGTAAGGGGTGTATTCAATAAAAAAACTGCATATATATTAAGAGCTTCCTTAGCGGACCTGCAAGCCAGCTGATCTATGCAATTTGCACTGTATCTTTCCTTGGTGTGATTGCAGCCCCAGCCTTTTACGTGCAACTACTCATACCGTATAAGTACCCGCTAGACATGAGACATTCAGAGCTTCTGCTCAGCCCCATTGAAAATGTAGCCCCCTGTGTTTGCCTTGAACGCTTCAAGGAAATAACTCCTAAATGATGAGATGCTGCTTGGCCATTTGAAGAGGCAAAGTGCTTTCAAGCACGGAAGACTTTATGTTGATTTTTCTTTTGTTTTAACTAAATTCTTTGAGAAGAAGAACAGGAAGGAGGCAGCTTTGTGAGGTGAGTAAATGATAGCTAGCCCGGTTGTGGGTATGAGGCGGTACGCACAAACACATGCAGGGTAATAGTCTACTTCAGCAGTAGGTTCCCTTGCTAATTTGGAAAGCCATTGCAGCTCTGGCTTGATTCCATTTCAACCTCAAGCTGTGAATAAGGAGGGCTTTTAAGTTGTCATTTTGTTAAAGCCAGCTTCTAAAACACAAGAGGAAGAGACATCAATTACCAAAGCAAACAAACCTGTGGAAATAAAACTCTTCTCTGTGATATATAATTCAACACTGTCAGCCAATGCTACAAGATTTTACTCTGGTGGTTGTTTTTTTGTTTGGTTTAGGGGTTTTTTTTTGCTTATTGCAGTTCTGGGGGAGGGCTTAATGACCAGAAAGCTTGTTTTGGCAGGTGAACATATTAAAACATGAGTATGCAGCAGGTGATTTGATTTCAGATAAAGTCAAAATGGAGGTAGTGAGTTAACTAACTGTAAAATGTAGTAATACTGGGTTTGTATTCACATTTCTTGGTACCTGAAGGAACCATTTCTGGGGCTAAAATAAGGTGTCACTTTGCATTTTGTCGTTTTTTTTGTGGTATTTTCTCCAATCAGGAAATGAAATCATATTAAAGCAGTGTATTTTAACCCAATGTATGACTCCCTGATGCACCACAGAAGCCTGGCAGAAAAGCCAACTGCATTTTTAACCAAAAACTTAAATAAGGAAATTTCTGACTTGTGTTATTTTCTATCATCTGCTTTCCTGCTTGTAGACTTTTAATGCTTTGTTTGAACTTGCACTGAAAACAGTGGTCCAGGCCTGCCCTTGTATTGTCACTGAAGTCACTGGAAGCTGTACACCCATGTCTGAGGATAAATAATTCCCTGTGTTTACTTAATATACATGTATTACATTGCAGTGTTGACGTATTCAATAGGATATGTTGCCTAGAAATAAAACACATGGTAAAACATGGTCAGTGTGTATTCTGAGACGAAATTATGATATATGACTGCCTTTGAATCCCAGGGATGCTGCAATATTTTTACAGGACTGTCATTTTAATATAAAATCAATTTTTATACAAAATAAATGGTGCACAGTTGCCTGCCTACTTTAGAGCTATTAAGGAAGAGGAACATACTAACAAATTCATCCCCTTAACCAATACCTAGCACATCTCTCACAAAGATTAATTTTCAGCCACCATTTTTTTTGTATGGGTGCAACCATAAGAAGACTGTGTTACATCAGAGTTTGAAAGCATAGCAACATCTTTTTTGTCAGACCAATGTGAAGCAATAAGCATTAGCTCTCTGCCCATCCCTTCTTGATAGTGTGCATTTTTGAGAGTACTGTATGGGAGAAGATGGTAGAAGGATGTTAGATTAGTGTCTGTGTGATTGGGAAAAGCTTAATTTGTTGCTGTTGTAGTTACTTTTATTGGAGTCTTTCCCATAGAAATAATGAGCAAACCGGGAAGAATAAATGAAGCAGTCTTTTGTAATTCTGAAGAGGAATAGTGAGAACAATAAATCAGTTGTGGCTGAGTTAATGAAGCCTGAGTTCCTATGGATTTGGTTCTTGCATCCTCTTCGCTTCCCTACCTCCCCATCAGTCTCCTGTTGCAATACTTGCATGTCTTCCCATTTCCCCAATTGTGCTCTTATTATCCCCTTGTAAAAACTCTCTAATCTACCCTCACTCAAGCCCTTCAGTCCTGGAATTCCATCATGCTATGGCTGGGTCAGAGCTATGCGTGGTCTGAGTGGCTGCCTGGTAGATGGGTGCCAAACAGCAAACCTGTCTATGCTAACTAGCATTTCGGTGCTTCAGCAGGGGTGCCCATCTTCCCATCTGAACTTCTGCCCCTTTAATGGGAAAAATTGTGTATGAAAAAAATATACTGTTACTGCCTCACTCTCAAATTTGGTCACATTAACCAACAGGTTGAGAAATTATTAGCTGTTTTGGTGGTCTGTTAAACAGAAATATCTTGCTTCCCTAAAAAATCCAAACAGGCAGAAAACAGTAGAAAAACATAAAACCCCCTTAGTTAAAACAAAATAACAAATACAAAAAAAATCCCAAAACCCCAAAAGAAAACAAAACAAAAAAAAAAACCCAAACAAAACAACAAACCACCCAGATAATTTTCAGTCACTCTCCTTGTCATCTTGTGGGTTTGGGTTTTTTTTTTGGGGGGGGGGGGGTTGCTTTGGGTTTGTTGTTTATTTGGTTGGGGTTTTTTTTAAGAACTGAAAATGTTTGCTTATACCACAGTGTAAGGAAGCAGCTCCTGCAAGTGTGTGGTGTACTCCTAGATGTATTTGTGTTAGTAAAAAAGTGAGATTTTTCAAGAGCGTGGTAAAATGTAACCTACTGAGAGGAGAGTGGACAAGGTATCACTCTGAGGCCAAGGTACTCGAATTGTGCTCGCTGGTACCATTACTGTGGGAGGAGAGCAGGAAGATGGGGGCATCAGGGAACCTGGTGCAGCGCTGCTCTTGGGTCGAGGGAGGAGGCAGGTCTCTGCACCTTTGAAATCTTAACTTAAAGCTCCTGTACTTGTTTCAGCAACCTGGTTAGTACTGGAGAAGTGGTGTGGAACACCTGTCACAAATCTGGCACATCCCTTTAATTTTGGGTAACTGAGACTGTTTATAGTGTAATGTCCTGGACGTTCCTGAGTGTGCAGGTTGAGCAGGGTGTGGTAGATGCTCATCTTCAACCAATTCCTTGCTGAGCAGGACTGTTGAACACCCACGTACATTGTGGCTGCCACTTAGGCATAACCTGTGCACACTTGAACTTTAGGTATTTGGTATCTACTGGGGGAGAAAGAAAATGAGAAGGGAACTTATGGAAATTGAAGTAACCTTGGAGTGTGTCGGGGCCATGAAAGCAGATCTTGAGAGATCTCCTTCAGTGCTATACCTGAAATATAAAATGTGAACGCTGAAACAGGCTGAAAAAGCATCAGCGTGTCAGACTGAAGTGTGAGGAACGAGTGATACTCATCAAAAAGGCATGTTACGGTGTTGGTTACAACACTGGTCAATTACAGCTAGCCTAACTCTGTGGGGCATGTGACTTAAAACCAACCAAAAATAAAAAAACCAACCCCCAAAACCTTACCCACAAACAACCAGGCCCTCCATCAGATCAGTGCCTATTATGACCCTAAGCCTAAGTGTAGGAGCAGGTTGTAGATGAGAGCTGGGCATGTATCACAGGCTGCGTAGCTGCAGGCTTCTCTCTCTGTGATCAGTCTGTCTCCTGAGATTTATCTGGAAATTGCAACTGGCATCATGCTAGGCAGGAGTTGAAGGATAAATAGTTTCCACAGGTAAAAATTTACTGATTCAAACTATCCCAGTTGCCACCAAAAAAGGCAGCGTGGTGGAGATGATCTGTCTGGACTGCATTAAGACACAGTGCATTGATGCTCTAAGATGTGTCTAAGTCATATGTATAGTGAGGCAATCTGAAATGGACTGCTAAGATCATATCTAAACTGAAGTATGGCCTCATAAGATCATATCTAAACTGAGGAATGGCTTCAGTCTTAAGCACCAGCCTAAATCAGAATCTCTTGAAGGCTCAGAAAGCTGAAATACATATTTTGGGGATAAAACCAAGTTTGGTTAAACTGATTCTTTTCTGTCTTGAGGTCCTGCTCTTGCAGACTCTCCCTTGTTTGCAGCATCTCTGATTTGAAGTGGATCCTTCATTTTCTGGATTTCCTTCTAGAAGGTGGTGGAGTATAAGCTTAATGTGGTACTGTTTTAATCGTCTGCTCAAGCAGACAATTGAAGTAACACATTGTACAATGGAATTGCACTGCAGCACAGATACAAGGTGTGTGGTGATGGGGAATCAGCCTTTGAAAGTCTCAATCACTTCAATGTGAAATTGCTTCAGCAGAGTGAAAAAGCTTGGGACAGTGTGGAAAAGAGTAGAGCCACTGAGGATCAGAGCCTGTGGTAGTGAGCCCTTTCTCCCCTTTCCCCCTGCCCAAGTAATTCACTGATTATAGCCATGGTGTTTTTCTTCTTTCTCAGTTCTGCTTGTTTTCTTACCTGCAATTATGTTTTAAAAAGATGTTGCAGACAGCTTCACTATTTCAGTCCCCTAAGTGCTGCAGAAGAGCACAGAAAAAATGGTGCATGCTGACTATTATTAAATTTTGCCAGGTCTGAAGACTAAGCAGTGCAAATAGCTGTCTTTCCTGGTGGAAATGTGGGATATGAATGTGTGATCGCCTTTTGCTGGCTGTAGCATATACACACATGTAATTGCGTATCTAAGTAGGATGTTAAGCGATCTTTGCTAAAAGCAAAATGAAACAAAAATGCCTCTTCTTTAAGTAACATGGAGAATATTAATAACATCTTCAAAAAATAAAGGCAGAAACCTTTCATGTTTGCAACACTAACATTCATTTTTACTGAGTCAGTGATGAGTTGTACTGCCCTTCCATCTCACCTTTAGGATAGCACTAAATCTTGCTTGGCTAGTGAGCCAATATCATCTAAAAATAGCCTGTGTCTGAGTGGGAAATGCATACAGCTCTGTTCTTGCAGCCTGCCTGTGAGACTTCTGTCAACCTGTATTAGATTCCAAGTATTTGGTAATTTCTTAGATGAAAATGTGAAAGCCTTCGCTTATGTTTGGGGTGTCTTTCTGTGGGGGGCAGAAGTGGCCCAAGATTTAATAAAGCAGACTTGGCCCAAAGCACAAGTGTTCTGAGCAATAGGCAAAAGAATACATTTCGTGCTGAGATGATGCCATTAAGACAATTCACAAAGCAGGTGTACTGCATGGGTATTTCTAGGTCCTGCTTGAAATGTAATTGCAAATTCTTCCTGCAATGCTATGAATTTCTTGAAAGGATTGTCCTGCTCTATCTCTCTGTACTATTGATCTGTGTTTCTGCCCCTTTGGTCAGATAGAGGGAACTTAAATTGGAGATTGCTAGTAAGGGATTTAACAAAAGAGCTGCTTCAAGATTTCCACCGTGGGTCTTGATAGCGTAGAAGAGGAGATTTAACCTAGCAATGTCAGCTATTATACATCGTTGGGCTGGTGTTATCCTTCACTGGAGAGGCAGATGCTAAGCTAGATTTTGGAGAGAAAAGCAATTTTATCATGTTTAGCAGGTTACAGTAATCTTACCCGCACTGTAGAAAAGTATTGTCAGTAATGTGGTGCTTGAGAACATTTGAGCTGCTTTTCAAAAATCTCTGTTGACATAGTATATTTTGCTTTTTTGTAGCAAAGATTCTGATGTAATGTACTTTAGCTGCTTCTGTGTAGCAGGTGTTTATCTATACCATGTTCCTTTACTAAATTGCAATAGTACTTGTTTATCAGCTTTGTGAAAAGAAAAGGTGGATTAACTGGTATAGTGCTGCACAAATGCAGCCAGATTGATTATTCCTGTTATCTCTGCGCCGAGTGTCAGCAAGCTGATGGATTGGCATGGTAGTATGCTGGACCATGGAAGTCCACTGGGTCTCTTGTTCCAGCTGAGGGCTCTATGGCTTGGTGCTGCATTGCCCAGCAGATGTGACTCAGGCAAGGCCTGAAGTAATAACTTAACCTGTCTGAGCTGAAGAGGATGTTGTGACTCTGCACTGGTTTATGGAAACATGCAGGGTATGTTTGTTGTTCTTACTCCAATTTGGCATGAAAACAAATACTGAAATCCAAAAAAATATGGTGAATGAAGTGTCATGCAATGGCTAGCTCCAAGTATAAAGCTTGTTCACAGGTGGAAAGTGCAAGATGTAGAGGCAGAAGTCCTGGGCTTTTTTGAACCTAACAGAAGTTACTTGTTTTCTAAGCCACACTGTCTCTGAGTGCGGAAGGCGTATTACTAATGTGTACTGCTGTATCATACTCTATTATGGTGGTATACATTACTAATTAGAAACACAGAAAAGTCTCTTACTGCTAAGCTAGGTGCTAAGCTACTGGGTGACTGTGCTTCCTAAGTTGCCTGAAACTGTTGCAATGTTTTGTAACCGTGCAAGTGTCTGTTCAATGCTTTTGGCTGCTTGAAGAGTGGAAGTAGGTCAGTGGTATTTCTTTTTACCATGTATTGTTAAGCAAGTGCCTTCCTCTAACATTCAGAGAGACTTGGTATTGTAACTCTGAAAAGACATTGCCAATTAACAAAAAATCTCTCTCAGATTTATCTTGCATAATATAAGTTATAATATTTTTCCAAGTATGGTATAGTTCAGCTTTTCATGGTTTAAGATACAGATGACCCATTGATGAAGATAGTGGTATATAAACTGGATGTCCTCAGTATAAGTGTTACAAAAGCAAGTCCTAAAGCTATTGGGGGTTGTGGGGAAAAGAAACTATGAAAATAATGCCTATTTTCCCAATCATATTGTGTTGTGGGGTTTTTTACATTTTGTTTTGTAACTCTCCTATAATGTTAAAAATCCTAAAACAAAAATGGTTCTCTTGGGTTCTGTTTATGACTGTCATTGATGTACAGATAATCCAGACCTGCAAAACTTTTAAATACATGTTTAAATCAGTCTCTGTTCAGGAAAGTACTTAATTGTAAGGGCAAACATAAATTCCATTTAAGTCAAACAAACCTTCCACATTCTCCACAACTGAAAACATGCTTTTAGTAATTGCAGCTATTTTGCAGAGTTCATTCTGCATGGAGAATTTGAGACTTTTTTCTGGTTCTCTTCTTTGTAAACATAAGCACATTGGATTCCCTGGGTTTTTAGAGTAAGCACAAACATATACATTTGGATGGGACTGGGTTTATTGGGTATTAAGAGCAAAGGAACTTTTTTCTATCATTTCTCATTACTGGAGAGATGATGGAGATGCTTTTTGCAGAGCCGTGCCCCTTATGACACAGTGGGTGAGGGGCTTGTAATCCCCATCCAAAGCTTCATGTGTCAATAAGTAGTGGGTGGCTGCTGAGCCAGACTGCTTCTACAACCAAGATGATCAAAGGACTGGGAAGCCTGCTGTATGAGGACAGGCTGAGAGAACTTGGTTTGTTCAGCCTTGAGAAAAGAAGCCTTAGAGGGGATCTCATCACCATGTGCCAGTACTTAAAGGGTAATTACAAAGATGATGGAGACTCCCTTTTTACAAGGAGTCACATGGAGAGGGCAAAAGGGGAAGGAACACAAGTTGCTCTTGGGGAGAACCTGATTGGATATGAGAGGGGAAACTTTTCACAATGAGAACAGTCAACCATTGGAATAATCTCCCCAGGGGAGTGGTTGACTCTGTCGCATCGGACCCTTTTAAGACTCAGCTGGACAGGGTGCTGGGCCATCTTGTCTGGACTGTGCTCTTGCCTAGAAAGGTTGTGCCAGATGATCCTTGAGGTCCCTTGCAACCTGGTATTCTATGATTCAGTACCTCAGAATTCATTAGAATGGGCCGTAACAAAGTGGCAAAACTTATCTCAGCATTTCCTCAGTCTCTTGCCTGTCTCAATTTTGTGAAACTTCGAGCCAATTAGATGACTAGCTGTTGGAGGGGGAAATATGAATAGAAATTTTTCCTCTCCCTCCCTGTTTCCCCCTCCTTTTCTCAAATAGTAAAAAATGTGCTGACTGGAATTTTGATCTTGAAAAAAAAACATTCACTCTGAGCCTTACTCTGCAAGGCTAGTGACTCTTTAGGTTAAATAAAGCATGGAGCATTTAAAAATCTCAGTCCTAGTATGCTAGGGTACCAATTCATGTACTCCACTTTAGCAACCCACATTAGAGATGGCTTGATTCTGAGTGTGTCTTCCTAGGTCTCTTCTAGGGAGATGGACCTGACAGAAGCCAGTGCAGCTCCTCCTGGACTAAGCTCTGAGAAAGGCCAGTTAACTCACTTTTTGGAGGCACCTGTTTATCATCTTTGATTTTGAAGAGAGCCTTGGGAGACTGCACTGCATTAGGAAGTCCAGCTTTTGAGGTACACAGATTTAGGTGACATCCTACCTTAAGGTAATTGGAGGAGGGACTGTTTGCCCTTTATGTCTTGGAGGAAATGACAGGTTGTGGAACCACAAATCAGTTTGTGTTCTCTCTGTGTACTAACTTCCAGAGTTTGTTTTCGGTAAGCTCTCCCCAGCAGGTATTCATTGCTACTTGGAGTTGGGGAAGGAAGGCCAGGCTAGTAAGAAAAACTTTGCAGGGCAGTGACTTGGTTACTTTCCCCGATTGCTTTACATTCTAGATAGGGGCCCATCAGCATTCTTTTTTCTTTATATCGATTTCATTTGGCCTTGGAAAAGAATTGCATGCACAGTAAACTTTGTCTACAATCATGAAACAACCAATTTGTATCCTGTGGACCAGATCAAGCACATAATGTTCCTACAAACCCCATATAAACAGAAGGGTCACCCAGATGAAGGGCAATCCTGTTGGAGGTATTCACTGAGAGTAGCTGTAGAGATTGCTCCTGTTGCTGGAGATCTACAGGATGTAACTGAGAAACGATGTGGCTGGAGCCTTCCTATGACTTCATAACCTCCAGCCTGCTCTTCTGCGCTGAGGGAGCTCTTGCCAATCTGATTGTGAGCTTTGGGCTGCTCTACTTTATGGCAGTCAGGAAAACTTATATTTGTGCTTTTAAGCTCACTGTGGGTAAGAAAAATAGTACCTGTGCATTTCTTCCTCTCATATTGCTCAGCATGCATCCGGGCAGAACTCAGTGTCATAATAGTGAGCTGATTTGTTTGCACTGTGCCTCTTCCATGGGAAAACAGATTATTTGAACCTCCAGGGATCTTAGCCTAGCAGCTTTCATTGAGGGCAAAATCCATGTCCCTTGATTTGCCTGAAAAGGCAAATTTTCTTTTATTGAGGGTCAGGGGAGAGGAAAACCTTGTCAGATTTTTCTGACATAAGATAAAATGAAGCCCTCAAAGTATGAGGGAACTATGGGATTTTTCTTTTATCTTTTTTCAATTATTTTATTTTTTATTTTGCTTTTTTCCTGAGGACTCTTGTATAGTACAGAATATTAGCTTTGTATTTTAACCACTAGGTGGAGAAAGCAAGCCTTCTGTAATTTAATAGTATTTGTAGTATAATGCTATTCTGACCTAAATTCCATAGATATTTTGGAGCAGAAAAGTTCCTTCTTTCCTGCAGTACTTCAGAAGGTAGAATAGCAATGAAGAGTGGAGAGTGGCTAGCTAAAACCTTGCTGGAATTAATTTTAAGAAGATATGGTAGAAGATTAGTCTTAAATATAAAAGCAAGTATACCACAGCTTGTCTCAGGTAGTCTTCTGAACTGGAATTCTGATTATCGTTGTTTCTGATACCTGTGTTACCAGGAGTATGGAGTTGGGCTGCCACTGAAAAGAAGATTGTATACAGAGGACAGGCATCTTCTCTTAGAGATAGATTGCTCTTCACATTGGGATAGAAAGAAAAAGAGTGGATGTCTACAGATAGCTTGTGATGGCACCCTCCTGTTTGAGGGTGAGAGAGAAGTCATCATTTCAACACATGCCTGAGGACACACATGAAGCTCAACAGTCTGTGCTGGGAAGGTTGGAAGAGATTCATCTCAGCGTGATTCAGTCAGCAGAGGCCTCTGAGTGAGGCCCTACCCCAAGCTGGCTTGGGTGGAAGTTGACCCTAATTATCTTGGCTTTCAGTGTTTTGACTATGAATGCACATATTAGAACAGAGATAATAGCACTACATCCTATTGCAAATGAGGCCTGAAGAAATCAGAATGGTTTGGGGGTTTGTATTTGTCAAAAGGGATCACTGCAGCATTCTTTCCTCTGTATGTATATATGTGTATGTGCTGAATTTTATCCAAATAAGCTAATAATTCCCCAACCTGCTGCCCCAATCTAGTAAAACAGTTCTGTCTGTCTTTATTATAGAGACTGCCCTTGGTCCAATTATGAAAGGATTTCAAGTGTCTGTGGGACAGCACATATACCTTTTACTCAGCATAAATACCCATTAAAGAGAGAGCAGTTGTTTCTACCTCTGAACTGCCTACAATCCCCCTCTGAGCAGCAGTGTGTTTCTGTGCTTGAGAACTGACAGGATTCTTCTCCAATCAAAGCCACTGTGAAAACCTGATAAATCGGTGCCTTCCCTGTCTGTCCTAATCATATCCTGGTCATGGTGCCTGGTTTGGGAATGAGTTGACAGTCTACAGCATCATCTACTCAAGAGTAAGGGATGTTTTAGGTGTTTTATGTGTTTACAACCCATTCTTTTGATGCCTGTTTTATCATATCAAGCTAGGACTGTGGTTTGTGTTGGCTTCTGCAGGTAATAACTGTGGCCAACTGGCTTCCTAAACTGTAGTCATGGCTGCAACACCTTGCACCTTGAACCATGAAGATATACTTAAGTTTGATCCTCAGACTCAACATGGGCTAGAATCAGTTTCTAATGAGTAGTCCTGTCCCACGTAGTAAAATGCTGTATAGAAGTGGTCCTAAAGAGAATGCATGAATGATACATCTTGATCAGTGAAGTAGCAGTCAGAACTACTTTTCCCAAGTAATTTACAGTCTTTCCATGTGTTTTCATCTTGCACTCCAGATGAAATGAGATCATTTTCCTGTCTAAGACGCAGCATGCAGTGTGTGATGAATTCCTGCAGGTGAAAGATGACATTAAGATAATGAAATATATAGAGTAAAATAAAATAACAAGTGCTGTGTTTATAAACACCTTTCAAGCTAAGGAAAGGTCCTCTTCAGATGCTGTCAGCTTCATTGATCGTTGTAACTATTTACTGGTTTCCATCCCAATTAAATCCTACTACAGTTGGATAAAAGATTTAAAACCACAAGGATCTTGTTCTGAGATGTTCATTCATGTAGCTCATCAGATGATGTCTGCGAAGTGTTTAGCTTCAGTTTTCATTCATGGTCACTATTAAATGACTCTCCTGTTATTTGGTGATTGAGAATTTCATGTTACACTTTTTATATATATATATATATTGGCCTCCGTACTGTTAAAGGGATGAGTTTGATTTTTATGTATATGATCAAGGTTAAAGCTGAATTTCACCCTTTTTTTTGAATGTTGATCTTTCTGGCTTTCACAGATTTTTCTTATGAAGCAAAAAAAAAAATCACAAGCCACTAGTATTTCCAACAGTTCAAACTCTTTAAATCAAGTCAGGTTAGCTTTTTCTTGAATTATTTTTCAGTTTCAACCATAGAAAATACCATACTGATAGATGTTAAGCCTCACTGATAGGTTACAATTGTAATAAGTAATTTTCTTGACTTCATGACTCAGAAAATACATGGATTCTGTAAACTAGGTTTTCCATCAACTAAAGAGTTTGTATATGTACTGCTGGACCAACTGCTAACCAGATCCCTGGGAAAGTTTGATGTGTGGGTTGGTGACTTGCTCTGAGCCTCACTGGCAGAGGAACTGCAGTACCTCTGAAAGACTACCCAGAAAGAAAAGGAATGGTGGAGCGTAACATAAAGAGCAAAGCCAGTGTGTGTCTGACCAAGATTACTCTGTCCTCATGGATTATCTTGGCTCTAAGGAGAATTACAGGATGCATGTGATCCTTTTTTAGAGAAGAATCTTGACTGTTCCATATTTTTCAGAATACCTGAAAAGCAAGCTGAACATGCATTCTGCCATGAATGGGATCTGGTATGACCCCTGTTGAAGGCAACGTGAAGTCTTACAAACTGTAAAACAGGACAAATGGGGGATCTAAATGCCCATCAGATTTATGTGGATTCATGTCAAGCTTCCCACTGCAGCTACTCTGTTATACAGGCAAACACATATGATGCAAAGGGATGTGGCAAAATCAGCAGTCTTGAGATAGTGATTGGACACGTAAGATAAATGATCTAGGAAGATTAAGGATGTTTGATCAGAAGGGTGGGAGGATACAATGTATCAGCCTTCAGATAGACAGATATATATACACACACATATAGGTGCTGTGAGAAGGAAGGAGTCTGCTTTCCATCTCAGTGACAGACCAGACAAGAAGTGGTGGGATTAGATTTCAGAGTGATTTTTTTTTTCCAACAGGGCAGAAAGCTAACTTTAAGACTTAGTGAGTGCTAGGACAGGCTAGTGGGAATATGTTTTGAGTACAGGTTAAAGTAGTATTTTGTGGGAATGATTTAGACGTGTTCTGTCAGTTTACTAGTCTGTAATCTCTGCAACTGTAGAAATTTGAAATAAATATCTAAAGAAGAATACTTAGATCTATTAAATGTAATTCAGTTGATAGTAGCATGCTAAACCTTGTGCCTCTTGGAAGACTTCTGCAAAACCATGCACGAATATCCAGATTGAGATTCTGGAGGAAAGTTATATATATGTATAGATATATTTATACATGTACATATGGACAGAGAGAAGCATGGGGGGATTGGGGGAGATTCAAAGGGCCCAAATCTTCTGGGTACTCCTCCCAGAAGAGGCAAAGAATAATTGAGCACTTCATTCTTACAGCACCGTGCCTCCCAGTGACATGGTAAGGATCTTGGCTACAAGGTCTCATTCTTCAAAAGTGTAAATCATTAAGGAGTATGATAGCATTCCTTAGTTGCAAATGAAGATAGAATCTTAAGTATAACGGATAACAGATGTATATTGCTCTGAGATGTGTTCTTGATCACGCCTATATTAAAATAGCACACTAGCTTTTCCAGGAAAATGGTTTTGCCAGGATTATGTGCTTCACTAATAATGACTATACAAATACCACAGTGGGGTTAGCTGAGAAGAATTGGAGTGGCTGAAAATGATAAGTGTTAAATATATTATTGACTTTAGTAAGCTCAGTCCCATTTATTTAGTAACTAACAAATTAAGTTCAGTGGCTAGTAGAAAATCATTGGGGGTTGTTTCAGTGTGTTAGTGTGCTCTCTTATAATTTATATCAATATAGTGACTGAGAGTTTTTGTTATGGGATAAAATCTCCTATTTCCAGATGCTAAAAGCCAGTTTCTGCACCAATTTATTTAGTGTTGCATCTTAGATAACCAATGCCAAATGCAAATGAAGGTATGGACAGTGAGGTAAGAGTTAGCATTTCCACTGTGAATGACAGGTGAGTTGAAATTAGACTGTGATGCATGAAAAAAACCCAAACCCATCTTGGATTGGATTCAATGGAGTAAGAAAACCAGGGCAGGAATTAAAGGAGTTATGGAACATGAGATGAACAGAAAGAGGAGCTAAGAAAATGATCTTTGAGTGGATAAGGGTAGGGCAAGGTTGTGTTTATCTAGGTTGGAGGACGACCTCTTGCAAAAACTGTGGTGGGAGATAAGAGGGACTTGGCTAGCGTTTGAAGTAGGTGATCAGGATAGGTACTACCACATCACAGGTTCTGCAGACAGGAACTTATTTTTGGTCATCTTTTTCAAAATGAGGTTCAAAGGGATGTACTTTGAATATTAATAGGCACGTGCCCAATTTTAAATATCTGCATTTTCAGTTCAGCCTTTTGGTACTTATCTGTTTAAAAGGAGAAAAGAAAAACAAAATCCAGGTTGTTGGCTAATAGTGGTAAAGGTTTCAACCTCAGTTGTATTTGCAGTGGAGAGCGTTCCAGCTAAATCCCTATCATTGTGTGGGAAATAGCAGCCAATTTGCTTGTCTAGATTACAAGCATAGCTTTGTATTCCCACACGATTGCAGGCTACCCTGGACAATCGGGCAGTGTTTCAGACTGGCTGGCAGTAGGCGGTCAGAATTCAGATTTTGAAGCCTGCTTGCTTTCTTTATCCAGACTGGTTACTTTTTCAAGCCCTTTTGGGGGCTCTTTCCCAACAGGGCAATGTTATGCAAGATTGCACAGAAATAAACTTCAACACTGGCAATGCTGTCATCACCTGGATTCAGCAGAATCCCGAGGGAATGGCCTCGTAATGGAAGTCTGTGCACTGAAATCAGTTTCAATTAAAAAAACAGAGGCATACTTCTCATTTATTCAGACACGGCATGGCATCCAAGATTATCAAGAGAGCCTTACACAGGCCAGATAGATTAAATTACCCTTGCAAGTGTTTTCTATTCTGCATGCATCGTCAGGGTGAACTAGGGTAGAGGGCTGCATATTTTGTACTACTACAGTAACTGGGGCAGTGCCAGTGCAGGGCTGGCCAGACTTTATGTTCCTGACAGGTGGGTGTAAAATTCTAGCTGTGGTGACTTTTTTTTTCAGATTTTGCCTCTATCTTCACTGGGAGTAAGGCTTACCTTTAAGGAGAGATTAATTTCTTAGATGAAATATCTTCTCACAATAAACATCTGCCACAGGGCTTGCCGTGCAGCAGTTGACAGTAGTTTATTGTTCTGTTCTTTATTCTGAGGGCTTTTTTCTTTTTTTCTTTTTTAAGTACTTATCTACTTCAGGCCCCATAAAGTATTTTACCGCAATCTCAAAGCTGGCATTAGTGATGGAATTCCTTAATTTAAGGAGGAGGTGTAAATTAATTAAAGACCCAATGCCAGAATATCTTATATCCCACCTTTCTCTTCTGGTGCTTTCCCCTTCAATAATTAGCTGAGCTTAGAGGGCAATGGGAAGAGGATATTTCTCATTCCTTCAATTGACTAGTAAAGACTGCCATTCTTGACTGGGTGACAGATTAAGTCGGTGCAGACCATGCAGATATGGTTTAGCCCTAGGTGAAAAGGTGATCTGGAATCAAGTTTTACAAAAGATAAATATTATAAGTTATTTTCTAGGAGATCATGTTTGTGGTATGCAGTTCATACCTATACACCAAAGAATGACCTAGTGTCCATGAAGTCCAAGACAAGCTGAAGCAGCACATTGCTAATGCCATTTCCATACCTTTTCATTTCACTATTCAGTTGGAGATTTCCTAGAATTACAGCAAGTAGTGAGTTGACCAGTCACTCATCCCTGGTGCCAGACTGGTTTATGATGTGCCTTATCGACACATGGACATCTCATTAGCAGTTTTTTTAGAAGTAACCCTAATGTATAGGTATTGGGCAATCTGTCTTAAAAAAAAAAATATGAAATAGTAGAAGTCATTAAAAAAGGAGGCATTGCTTCCTTAAACAATGTACTTTATTAAACCAGGTTTTGATGTTTGCTTGTGTTTGCTCTGGAGTGTCAAAGCGCTTGCTAGTCCACTGAACTCCCACCACCTGCCAAAAGTGTAACACTGTACCTGCATACGCTGTTACCAAGATAAGCACAACAGAGATACAAACCAGAAACACAGTTGTTATAAACACCATAGTTAGATCAAGATTTGTGCTTTCTGGCAAACATAATTTGAAGTCTAAGTGTCCTGTGGAGTCCTAGCACAAACATCTAAAAGGCACAGAAGAGAGTCAGCGCGGGGCTGTTCAGCTTTGAGCATATTTATATATGAGCACTGCACCAAAATTTTCTTTGTCAATGTACAAATAACTTTTGGTGTAAGTTTAGGCATATAGGGCTAGGAGGGAATTCACAGAGAGTGTGTGAGAAATTCCTCTGTCCTGATGCAGGACGGATATGCCTAGCAACCCTTCTTGGAGCTATCTAAAAAAATAAATTGTAATGGAAGACGCTCCTTAATTCCCTTTCCCCTAAATAATATGTCGCAATTCTTGATTCTACTTGGAAGCTCAGAATTTTTCTTTGGCTACACACAGTAGCATTTGATTATTTTTTTCCTTTTATATACTGGAAGACTTGGAACATGTATTTTCAACTATACATCCTTTTATTATCTCCTTTGCAGAGAAGAATTCTTTACCAAATCAATTTGCTTTTCTCCATTGGTTAGCTTTGTAGCACTCATGCCGTTCTTGTTGATATTTCCTGCCCTTTTCCAATTTGTTACACCCAAACCTGAACAGAGTGCACCAGACAAATTTCACCAGCACTATATCACTATGCGCAGTTCACCAGAAGTGATGCCATGTCCTGGCTTCAAAATATATTTATGACCTGTAAGTAGCTATAATTTCCCAGCTTCTCTTTTGCTCTAGACCAGCTTATGTATTTTAGCCCACGTTTTATACTTGACCTGTCCGTCCAGCATGTGGTACTTGATGTTCGTTTTTATTTACTCATGTTATTTCAACTGTATTCAGTTTTCAACACTATGATAAATCCTACCCTTTGCAGTCCTCCCAGTTACTATCATTCCTGAATATATAAGCATATTCTCTCATACCTCATCCAGGTCATCAAGAAAGTATTGGGTGGAATCAGACCTAGAACAGAACCCTTTAATAACCAATTTGGAAGTCAGAGCCAGTACTGGACATGTCTACCCTACCATTTTTGCCCAGCTATTTGTGCTGTTTTAGTATTTCATTAGTGCTTAAGAATATGCTCCATCAAATGCAGCACAAGATGGACCTCAAATTTCTTATAATACATCAACATAGCTAGTTCTGCTCTCATCTGGAATCAAAGGGTGCTAGCTGAGTTTATTGTAACCTTATTTCCAAAATACATCACCAGTCGCGAAGCCACGTGTTAATAGACTGACTTTTATATACTGGAAGACTTGGAACATGTATAACTGGAAGGAGCGAGGAGAAGATGACCTGCGCTCCAGCAGAATTCTTTACCAAATCAATTTGCTTTTCTCCATTGGTTAGCTTTGTAGCACTCATGCCGTTCTTGTTGATATTTCCTGCCCTTTTCCAATTTGTTACACCCAAACCTGAACAGAGTGCACCAGACAAATTTCACCAGCACTATATCACTATGCGCAGTTCACCAGAAGTGATGCCATGTCCTGGCTTCAAAATATATTTATGACCTGTAAGTAGCTATAATTTCCCAGCTTCTCTTTTGCTCTAGACCAGCTTATGTATTTTAGCCCACGTTTTATACTTGACCTGTCCGTCCAGCATGTGGTACTTGATGTTCGTTTTTATTTACTCATGTTATTTCAACTGTATTCAGTTTTCAACACTATGATAAATCCTACCCTTTGCAGTCCTCCCAGTTACTATCATTCCTGAATATATAAGCATATTCTCTCATACCTCATCCAGGTCATCAAGAAAGTATTGGGTGGAATCAGACCTAGAACAGAACCCTTTAATAACCAATTTGGAAGTCAGAGCCAGTACTGGACATGTCTACCCTACCATTTTTGCCCAGCTATTTGTGCTGTTTTAGTATTTCATTAGTGCTTAAGAATATGCTCCATCAAATGCAGCACAAGATGGACCTCAAATTTCTTATAATACATCAACATAGCTAGTTCTGCTCTCATCTGGAATCAAAGGGTGCTAGCTGAGTTTATTGTAACCTTATTTCCAAAATACATCCATTCCTTCTGCAGCTGTGCTCCTAATATTTCAACTACCCATGCATTCCTTCTATAGTTGTCCTCCTCTGAAATGAAAGCCCATGGTTGCAGGGGAGAATGCCACTGACCTTCACTGAGAGGTCAGGCAGGATGTAAGCTGGTGCTGCGTTTTGATTTCTACCCTGCTATCCATGCATGCTGAACGCTTTTGCATTTCCTTTACCTTTGTTATCTTTATTAGCACAGTTTCTTTTTGCTGCAAATACTAAAGGCACAAGCCAATAATGGAATTTTTCAAACTCCTTGCATAATCTTTGATAATAATTAGGAGGAAGCAAAGGTGACTTCTCTCATTTTCAGATGTTGTACTGTACAAACTCATTATGTGTGTCAAACAAATACAGTTGGATCTGTTGTCACAATACAATGGTGGATATATTTCCATTTTTCCAACAAAGTTCACATGCATGGTTTAATTGTTTCTTTTTTCTCTTGGGTTATTTTCCTCACCATCGAATATTGTGTTTTGTTTTAATAATTGGGGGAGGGGACAGGGAGAAAAGAATATTCATAGTCTCTTCCTAGCACAGTTCTCTTAACACAAAGCACTCTCCTAGGATGGAAAATGAAATCAACTTTAGCAAGCTTTTCAATGAAAGTCTCTTTTATTTACATGGCAGAGAAATAGGTACTGAGTAGAAGGTATGCACAAGTTCTGTTCATCATCACCCCCAGAATACATAAATAACTCCTAAATCTAAATATCTCTTTTTGAAACCAGATGACTTTGGGAATATCAAGGTGCATGTAGACCTAAATGATTTTCATTATTAGCGCCCTCCCTCCGTGGTTTCCCATACAATCTGTCAACATGATGGCAGCAGACTTTACACCTTCAAGCTTCCTCATAATGTGCTCATGCAACACACAACTTCAGCTTCGTGCTACGAACTCGGATAGCTTACAGCGCAGTCAGTAATCACATTGGTCAGTCTGAAGAGACTGAAATAAAACCACTAGCTGGTAATTATGTCTTAGGGCCATGGAGGCACTAGAGGGGACTTGGGAAGAAATGCGATGTAGTTTGCACATAAGCAGTTTGCCACAGGGGAACTGCATACAAGCAGGGTGGCTGTGCTCCACTTTTCAGGTGTAAGGAATGGTCCCTGGCTCTTTTTGTTTTATTTCTAATTTAATTTTTTTTGTAGCATACTTTTAAACTTTATTTAACAACCTAGGGACATTCATAGATGTCTTCTGTTAATTATGATTTTATCATGCACTAACTAATCTGAGTTGAGAAGCAACCTTTTACCTACTGGCACACTACTGAAGATGTAACTTTTTTTGATAAGGGGGAACAGCCTTGTGCACTATTTCTTGTAGATAGAGGGTTGAGATGCAAGAGGTGCAGATACAGCCCTTGGCTCTACCACATGATTTCTGTGTCATTTTGAATTTATGTGCAATCAACACTCGGTTATCTGTGGGTGCTTTAACCAGTTTGAGGTTTAATCAAACTGTGGAAGTGGAGATACTTGAGCTTTCCCCTTACCAAGCCAGTGTTGGGCTGCCCAGACTTATTAGTTTAGGCCCCATGCCAGGAAGAGGCAGCTGTACTGCCTTCCCAGCCAGCTTGGGTCTGCCAGCAGTTTAGCCACACTGTATCTGCAGAACACAAACTAATAGCCCTGAAGAGCCAGGCTCATTTTGCGGAGTCATCAGGAAGGCTTCAGTACTGTGTTCCTATTTCCCACAAGGACTGGGAGAGCACAGAGGCAGTTCGAAGCCAGCCAGGCTTATTAAGTGCCACCTGAACATCTCTATACCATGCAGGAGACTCCAAGAAGATTTATTAGCTCAGGTTTGAGGGCAGCCTAATAAATTCACTCATTGACTTGTCAGTATGTCTGCTTGTATTGTGGCTGGAGCAAGAACCTTATTCAGTAAGAACTTTTCGAACTCAGCATGAAGTTTCTGGTGAAAAAGGCATCACAATTTAGCCTATGGTGCCTCTGTTCTTCAGATCCCAGCTTTGTTTTCTTTTCTTGTGCTATGTGTGTGCACTGCAATGGGACATGGTGGGCTTTTTAAATAGTATTTGTCCTGGCAAGTTGCTTGTAGGGATTGACAAATCACCCAAGTGGCATGGTGAAATAGAGCAAGTTACCAAGAGGCTGCATTACCTCTTGCTTGTTTGGTGTGAGCTCGGGGAATTTACACAGCATCAGCTAATCTGTGACAACCGCTTCAGAGGATGCTTCTACCCTCTGAGATACCTTACTGCTGGTGTGTTAAAGGATAAGCCTCCACAGATTGCCTCCTGTTTACTGTCGATCGTACAGAGGGGTACTTACCATGCATAGCTCATAAGCTGTAAACTCGCATCCTAGGTTCTTAGGTTATGGCTAAAAACACAAGTATTAAACTTTTCTATGAAATGAGGGGCAAGTGGCATTTTTTTGTATGATTATTGACAGACCATCTTAGGAATTTTGTAAGGAAATTATCATTACAGCTGTCTGAATTTATTTTTAACACTTAGTGAGAAGAGAGAATGTAGTGGCTTCTCTCAAATGTTTGTCTGTTTGTTTTCCTAATTACATTTAGATCAATGGTATTCCACAAAGAATCTCTTGGAAAAAGTTAATAGAGAAGTCTACAGTGGAGGCTAATGAAATGATATTAAAGGACTCCCAGACATGACACAAGACCATCAAAGTAGTATTCCATTTGCATTTTCAGGGATCAGTTGAAATAAACAGGCATGCTGCCCTACCCCAAAATATTTAAATGTTTACATTTGTAGGAAGAAAGAGAACATGCTCTTCAACCAAGAATAAATGTCAGTTGCAACCTTATGCAGATGATCCGAAACCTAGCAGAAAGCTGTGAAACTCAGGAAATTTGGCTCAGGCTCTTGAAGCCTGAAAGCTTCACTCATTGACTTCAGAACAAAAGTAAGTAGAACTCTATACATTACTATGCTGTATAGAATGTCATGCCTCATTCAGCCAGATATAAATATGTAAAAATAAACAAACAACATTGCATGAGCAAATGATGAAGAGAAAGGAACTCATTCAGATTTATAGGCAGGTCAGATTTATTTGTAGGAGATATTTGATTTCCTTCCAGGTGGGTCTATAGGAAGAATTATAGCTCCGTGATGAAACATGTGTGTCCTGAAAGCATTATAAACACCCTGGTACAGCTCTGAATCCACAGTAATTATCTCTATCTTTCAGCAAGCTACACTGGTGTCATGACACTGCTTCCAATTCCTGAGTTAGCCGATTAGGTCTATGGCAGTGCACTTAGGAATGTAGACATGTCCTGAGAGGACCATCTGCTGTGTTCCTCCATGGTGCTTGTTTGTGTTCTGCAGTAGACACTATAGCCCAAATAGTCACAACCTGAAGCCTACGCTTACCTTTCAAAATAAATGTTTTGTTTTAGTTAAGTTTCTAAATATAGTTTGAGGGTTTGGAATGGGGTCTGTGTTCTTAGCTGAGGCAGGTTCTTTTGAAAATCCACTAATTATATGCCTTGAAATGTTGGATGCTCAGTAAAGCAGGACCTGTTCAGCAAGACAGTGTGTGTTTTGTTTTCCCAGGAAAAAAAGATAAATTTGTCTATCCCTTTGACTTGTCAGATCTAATCTAGGAAGAAATATTTGGTTGAGTTCAACACCAAGAAACTTGAAGTGATCAGTCTTGTTATCATTTGCTCATCCATGATGAGCATTTACATCCATGTAAATGAATACAAATCTGTACTATATAGTTTGTTATAGGAATTAATATTTTTCTGGTTTACCCAGGCTGAACAACTTTAATTTCATTTGTCTGTGCTTAATAAACCACAAATGATGGGTCCAAATAGCAGCTGCAAAGTGCTGGGAAGGGGAAAAAAAGGGGGGGGGATGGGGGAAGCAGGGATTGAGGCTAAAAGAGAGAAGGAGAAAAGAAATGAAATACAATGAAGAGATCTGTGAGATATTCCGTAGGTGGAAGGGTGGAGGAAACGGAGGGTTGTGGGGTGCTGAGCCAGTGCCTCCTGCCATCCATGGAAGTCTTTCCATTGACTTAAACAGATAGTGAACAAGGCCTTACCAGAATGAATTTGTGCCTCTGTACAAATGTCTGGAGACAAAACAAAAATAATTACAGTACTGAAAGGATTGCATTGGCTGACTTCTTTAGTGTCTAATGTTCTTTGGCAATGCTTCATCCCGATTATTCCATCTGGAGATAATTGTGTGATATCATCCATAAAATTAAAACATAAATCAATCCAACTAGTGATCAGCCCCATGAGCTGCTGTTTAAAAACACGCATGGAAATATAGCGCTCCCTGCCTTTTTAGTAGGATGTGCAAAAAAACCTGTGAAGTGTCAGGACAAAATAAAATAATGAGCTAGTAGTCTGAACCTACAGATCTTTCATGAGCTCTAACACTACTGTCGACACAATACGTGGAAAATAATAGAGGAACTCTTTATTTTCCCTTATACTTTAAATAGACTTTTAACAATAGGTAATATTTGAACTTAAAAAACTTCCCGTATTTGTTGGCATAATGGCTTCAAATTTGTATGGCTGCAGTGCAGCAGTAAACTGCTGACTTAAAGCAAGTAATCAATTATTAGCAGCTGAGAAAAGACATTCCTAATGGAAGAATAATTTTCTTCTATAGGGCTGGTAAAGTAATACTCTTATACCCATAAAGTCCTTATGCCCTCTTTCTGCCAGGAAGGCCATTAGATCACTTTATGTGATATTAACTTCTACTAGGTAGTCTTTGAACCATGAAGAACTAATTCAACTTTTATCTTGCATTGTCTTGAAAAAAAGGGAATTAGCAACAAAGATTAACACCTATTCATTTTGGCTGTTAGCAATTGACTTTTGTTAGGAGAGATTCAAGGGGTTAACCTAGGTCATATTGGAAAAGGCCATTTAGGAGATTAATTTATGCTTTATTTCTCTTGTGTAATTTTGAAAGGTTTAGAAAATGTTACAAATGGAATCACACCAACAGTCTCCCGATCTCTAAAATAACTGTGGTATTTTAAACATAATATGACTTGATGCAAATTTTAGTATCTTTTCTTCATGTTATGCACACAAATGCTTATGGAAAGCACACTTAGTTCTCTTTTGGGGAATATTTTACTTGCTTTCCCTATGGTAACAGCTCTCAATTGTATGAAACTTCGCAGAAAGGCAACAGAAGAACATTATCAATGAAGAAGTTATCCTCAAATTTTCAACTGAATCTTCATAGAAAGTTGTACACACAGTATTCAGATATGTTTACTGCAAGCCAGATGCCAATACTTTGACTCATTCTGAATAGAAACATATTATGAGAGAAAAAAAATTACTTGAAGGTTCTTTGAAGCTAGACAAGGGGTAAGATATTACTAACCTTGAATAAGAATTGTACAGTTTTAAATCTTATCCATAACCATGTATTATAAACAAAAAAGAAAATATACAACATAAATATTAAAATCCACTATATATTATTCTGAGTTCAATTTTTAATGTTCTACACCTTGTTTTATCTAGATATTAGTCTGAGTCAATCTCACACTAATACTTTGTCAGTAGATACCAGCATACAGAGCTGCTAGGAAAGCTAGAATGGGTTATGGTGTTTCCTCAGAAATATGTTTGCTATATCTGGAATGTGCTGTTCTTGGCTTCTTCCTTAAAAAGAAATTGAATGAGGAATGACATTTAATGCATTTAATAATGTGCATATTTGAGATATTTTTTGTTGATACAGACATCATATCTCTTTATATACATATGTGTATTCAGTGTATTTATATATTGCCTTTATTCTTTTAAAATATATACACACTTTATTTGATAGGATACTTATCTAAAGAGAAATTGCAGATGGTAGAATCATTTGATCTGGAAAAGAAAGAATAGAATTTGATTCTTAAGTGATCCTGAAAGTCCTACAAGGCATCCTATAGGAAAAAAATAGAAGAAATGTGTTTAACTGCTTCTAGTGAAAGGTTTAGATGCTTCTTTACCAATCTTCTCTGACTACCTTATTTTTGGAATTGAAAGATTGATCTTTCCTTTGAAGGAAAGTGAAAAGATGGGAGGGAGATTGAGTCAATCCCAGAATAGATTTCCATAAAAAACAGATAAGAGGCCAGGATAAACAGCATCATTAGCTCAAATGTATTTGAAATTCATTTGATGTTTGCAGTTTTGATTAGAAGCTGGTATCTAATTGTCAATATTTCAACCATGTCTATCACTGTAGCAGCATTTTGTCTGCATTGGGAGTTTGTTAATACAGAGTTGTGAGTATGCCCGGCGTTCAGCTAAATGGGTAAGTGCAGAAGAAAAACTTGTGTTCTTTTAGTACTTAAGCAGTGACTCAGATTAGAAGATGTCACAGTTTCTTTGAAATTAGAACTGTCAAAATCCATTATTACACCAAGAGAGAAAGAAGAGTATTTGACATGAGATGACACCTGCTTTTAGAGTTATTAGACCGTACCCTGAGGAAAGAAAACAAAATAGGAGGGACAACATCTCATCATTTTGCCATGTGTCTTCATCGCATTGCTCATTTTTCATTTCAAATTTGGCTCAGGTAGATCCTGGAATACGGGGGCAAATCCAATTGCTACATGCAATAATGCAGTTAAAATCTCTAGAGGCTACAATGCCGCCTGTGTAGCTAACTAGCTGTACTGCATATTTATCGAGCTATACCTTTGAGACTTGGGAGAAGGTAGCTGAGGTATATAACTTCACTTCATTACATGTCTGGGCTGATGAGTCATTTAGAAACTGGAAAATGAAAAAGGGAAAGCAGCTCTGCCATCCACTTAATCCTCCTATGATTGCCAGCTTCCCCCTGGAGAACATTACTTCTTGGAGTTTTGACCAGTTTCAATGCCCTGGCTAGCAAACCCACAATTTCCCACAGGGAACTTCTCCGCAGTTGTTCTCTTTAAAAATGCTGTTTCACACTCAGCCAGAACATCACTTTGTTTAGCTTCATTCCTAGTTGTTTACTAACTATAGCCCCCTCTTCCTATGCAACTTGTTCTTTTTCTCATGCTTCTAGCTGCCAAATGTTTATAGACTATCATCCAGTCCATCATCTCTCAGTCTAACCTGGTAGGTAGGTAGTAAGGTAGGATACAGCTTAGCGCATGTTTAATACTCCTGCTGGATTAATTCAGCCCTGTATGTTGGCAATGGTTCCGCTGTAGTTATATAAAGTACTTGATCCTAACCTATTAGGATAAGTTGATTTCTATGGGCATTGACTGAGACTCATACCAAAGGAACTTTTACCAATTGTGTTCCGCTTTCTGCAACTCATATTGTTATGGCCTTTGTTGATGATGTTGCTCACTTCAGTTGGAGTGAAGGGAAATGGTCAAAAAATACAGCTTTGTGCTCTTCTCCTGTACCAGCAATCTGCTAGCTGGCCACAGGCTTACGCTTTATATTACGCTTTATCTGTGACTCGCATTAGAGTAGCTGAAAGCACCCCATTACAAGTGGGAGGTATCTCAGAAGGGATCATGTTTACCTTAAACAGTCTCTGACATAAATGAATAGATGGAAAGGAGCGGGGAGAGAAGAGAGAAATGAAAGCCAGTGAGGAAACAAGACTTGCCTGATGTGCATAGGATTTTATGTTAAAATATATTTTGCCAAGTGTGTATATGCCTTTTACTGAAGTCATGGATGTAATTTTTATGGAAGTAGAAAATTAGATTTGTAGTAAAAGCAAAGAAAAACCAAGGAAGGATATTAAGTTCCTAGTGAATTTAACTGTGCTACATAATTGGATGAACTCTATCTATTCCTCTCGTGGACAAACCCTGCCGTGGGGTGAGTAGAGCCTATGTCTCCTCAATGTTGTCTCTGCCAAATTCTTGAAACTGAGCCTCCTTTGGGGGAATGGAGACTGCAGAAGTGCTGACACCACAGCTTCCTCCTTGCATTCTCTATGTTCAGATGGAAATAACATTCTGTACTCTTAGTAGCCCCATTTCTTACTATGCAGCGTAACGAAGTAAGCTGGGCAATTTGTTTGCTGAATTTCAGCATGTATGTTTTTAAAAGTTTGAATAATCAGCGGGATCCTAGCCTAAAAACATCTGATTTTCTCAGTGGTTCCACACTGCCTGTCCTTTCGTCGTTTTACAAATATACTTTAATTGAAGCAGGCCACACCAGGGTGTACATTAATGGGCTGCTGTTGTACTGCTTGGGTGGTAGAAGGTAATTGGTCTCTGGTCCAGTGCTTCATAGTGCTCCAGAGGCATGTGCCAATGCACACCCTGTTGTGACACTGCTTAATTAAAATCTTAGGATATCAAAAGCAGAAAGGTCTAATGAAGAAGTTTTCTTTCGAGCTGGTAAATACAACTGTATGACATATTAACCAGTATAATGTATGCTGGCTCATTCTGGCCTGCCGAATGCTTAGTCGAATCAACAAATAGAAAAGGAGTGCGTTCTGGGGGACGTATCCACCACCACTGAAGTGTGCTGTGCAATAACCAGACTTGTGCAGTCAGGCCCAAATTGTTTTGTGCTTGTCCTATGGATCTGTTTCTTGCCTGATGAACTTGAGCTTCATGCTATCAAATGAGAATCAACTGCATTATGAGGTATTTTCTAATGTTTTGCGGTAGACGGTTTTTGAATCAAAAGACTAATTCAAATTTGGTTATGTAAAGATAGCCTTTCCCCCCTCATTTTCATTGGGTAAAGTGAGGTGAAGTACTTCATAAATGCTTTTTCCAGATTTTCACCAGGAATGTTGGTTTGAGTGCACTGTTCTTGCCACTGTGCATGTTATACGTTTTCAGTAGTGTGACTGTTGGCTTATGACCACAGCCATGCCATCTACAAAATGAAATTAAAATGGGGGGAGTTTTCACTATGCATTTTCAAAAGGAGACATCCAGGTTTTGCTTTGTTCTTGAAAAGAGACAAGTGCAACCTGCTGAAGGTGTTGCTGTAAATATAAGAATTGTTTTTTTATAAGCTGGCCCACCAGACATTGGGTATATTTCCACAAAGTATCAAAAATATGGAAGAAACTAATAATCTGCTTCTGATAGAATGACAGAAGATATACAGAAGGCTTTGGGAACCACGAGCCTGCCTATTCTAAAGTGACCCTCAAGGCTGCCCACCCATTTGTTGCACTGATCCAGTCTGTGGAGTCCATGAACATTATAGCTAGCTAGGTGTGCGTGGCAATGCCATGTGCACTGTCCTCCAGCTGCACGTGCAGGCACAACCGTGCTATGCAACCCAGAACATATATGCTGCACTCAACTATATCAATAAAAGAATTCATCTTGTTAATCCCTCTTTCCTCAGGAAGTCTGTATCTTTTAAAATCACTCTCAAGGTACAGATTCCTTCCCATCTTCTCCTTTGTAAATTCAATTACACAGCCTACTGTCCTAAGTCCAAGGCAATGTTAAATCCTGCAGGGAGAGCCTTTAGAAATGGAAGCCAAAATACAACATACAGAAGCACTCTGGAGCCCCATACATAGGCTTTTAACTGTCTTGAATATTAACTTCATATAGAATTCCTAGTAAGGTATGAGCAATTCTTTATTCCTGTCCTTCAGGCAGCCAGAGAGGTACAGTGTCTTTTCAAAATTGTTCCAGGACAGTTGGTTTTGAATATTTGGCAGTTATAATAGGCCTGCATGGATGCTCCACTGTAGGGTGAGCCAGACTGTACCGAGCTTTATGCTGATATGGTTAAATTGTGGCTGGTATTGAGTAAGTCAGTTGAAATCCAGGAGAAATCTCTTTAGCTTACAGTGTTCTTCAGCATGGATCTAGCTTAAGTAGCTCTTCAGGAAAAAAAGTCTTTTTCAGATGGTTGTTTATAATATTCATAAACAGATAACCATGTTATTTCTGGAAGGATTATTAGCTATTATGTTTTTTTAATAGGGAATTAATCTGTTTGGCCTTAAAGAACCTAAAATTGCTAAAACCTGAACAAGAATACCCAAGCAGATCCAGAGGAGAATGAAACGGAGGCTTCCTTTCAAGCAGAGAAAAGGGACTCAAAGAAATTGTTGTCTTTATTACTTGGGAGCATTATCTCTTCCCTCTGCTGATATCCGCTTTCTTTCCTATGTAATTCAGTAACATGTAATGTGGCTTTAATCTCCTGTTCCCTCCTGTCTGTGTGCTGTGAGACAAGAGAGACAGATGAGCTCGGAAGTCAGGGGGCAGTGGAGCTGCAGCACACAGCTGCGTACCTGTCAGGTCTCCTCAGTCATCCATTTGATCATGCTGCTTTCAAGGCCTGTAGAGATCAAAAAAAAAAAACCAAAAACCAAACCCTGTACGGACTGCAGGTCCCCAGGGAGACAGCAAGTGAACCCAGTCAGAGAGATGCGCAACGGAAGAGAGGAGGTCTTGCGAGAAAAACTATTTTAGGCCTTCTGCTGGTACAGGAAAGTCTTGTCTAATTTGAAGGGATTTGCTGGTACAGTTAGGCTGGTAGAACTGCAACAGCGAATCCTCCTATGGGCATTATGGCTTATATTAGAAGGAATCTTAAAGTAGTTCTTAAATGGAGTGATCTGTCCTTTTGTGTTCCTATAACTGTATTTATTCAAAAGGATTTGCTGAGCCGTATAAGTGTGTTCTGGCACATAAATTCAGATGTGGCATAAGCCTAAATAAGTAGGGAAATGGATGTGCTATGGATGTACTATCTGTAAACACAGAATTTTCCAGGCAGAGTCCTTCTTCCTGATGCCTTTTGTAGGCCCAGGCAGCACGGAGATATTGGACAAATATCCAAAGTCAGGAAGGAAAGGGAAATTTCACAGAGCTTTGTACCCTGGCCAGCTGAAGCATAAGGATTGCCCTTTCCAGTCATGGTCTTACCCTGCAGATAGGTTATTACATAAACATGTGTTTTTCCCATCCTGTTTTTCTCCCCAGCAGCAAAGTAAGGGCTCACTTTATGCCTTTAGGAAAAGGTGTGCTCCCTCTCTGCCCAGAGGAGCTCCACAGGATGCTGCGTGAAGTGTGCGCCAGATCTCCTTCTGGTGCCATTTGAAATCTGCTGACATAGAGATGTCCCACATCACAGCTCAGCCTGGGCATTTTGTTCCTCTCCTTTTCTCTTGGAGGGATTTTGTTCTTTAAAGTCACATTATAAGTGTGCTTTGGAGACATTGCATCCTTTTTTCTGGCTTTGAGTTGTGAGGTGGTTTCCATTAAATTGTACTGTGTTGGTTTTGATGGTCTAACTTTTTTGTTTTTCTTTGTGCTCTCCTGACCTTCCCTGAGCCCTTATCTTAATTTTTAAACCATATCCCAGTGAAAGGTCTTTGAGATAAAATCCAGCTTTTATAAATTTGGGGCTTGTCCATGCTTATATGTATACATACATACAGGCTAACATGCAAAACTAAAATAACTCTCTCTTCGTTCTTTACAGCATTTATTTAAAAACTGTCTCACAAAGCTGCAGCTCACACATATTGTTTTCTGAAATTTCATGTTAAGTCTTCACAAGCTAACAAGGAGTATGATCCTTTAACTGGAGAATCCTTACAGCAATGTGGAGTCCTCCTCTGGTGATTCTATAAGCTACTCATCCAGTTAAGAGCCACTCTTCCTTCTAAAAATCACTGGTTCTGGCATACCACACTAAACCATTATCACCAGCTCCCAAAGGAGTAGTCTGAATTAGTGCTTGGACAGAGGACGTTTAAAGATGATGTTGCAATCACCCACCTAAAGTAGTCTGAATCAATAAGTAATTCTTTTAGAGAGCCCACTGTTTCTGAAACTGGTCCTGGTGGGGAATCTAATATAGATAATATTGCTACTATTGGCAACTAAAGACCCTCAGGGTACTTCATGTCAAACAGTCATCTGCCCAAACTCTTGACTGTGTTCTGATTACTTACAGTCCTTCTGCAACATCAGTTAGATTCAGCAGATTCAGTTGGATTTCTTCACAGACTAATTTGTGAATTCCAGATGTCACTGCATTTCAGGGATAGCATATGGAATGTCATCTCTACCTCACTGAGCTGATGCAAGGAAAAGGCATGTTTGTACAGTACTTGAGGCCTCCCAGTAGGAAAAGCTGTTGAAGAACAGTTCCTCAAAACGTGTGCATTGTCTGATTTGTCATGTTGCTTTTGTTGCTTAGACATCTGCTTTGCTAAGTTCAGTGATACCTTCAATTTTATCCACATCATGTAGTTGCAGCAGAACACATTTTCTGATGGTCATCAAGCCATCAGAAGCATACCCAGAACATACCTGGGGTATCATCAGCTGTACCATATTAACAGCAAAACTTTGGGAATGGTTACAATGTTCTGTTTTCCTTTAAGTGGTGGATCGTCCTTTGTAGCTGTATTTTGGAAAGATAAGGTTAGTAGATCAATGTTCTTTAAGACCCAGTGCTTTTGACGCAGAGGCTTAGTCTGGAGGAAAAGAGGCAGCATCTTTGGGGGGCCATAGCCAGAGAATCTTCTCTTAAAGCTGCTTTGTCTTGCATAAAGTCTTTATATCTGGATGGCACTAAAGTAAGCATATTGCTGTTGTTTCAGTCCGGCTACAGGGCCTGTTCCTTCCACATTCTTCTTTAAATGAGAGGGGCAAAGTTATTTTGTTCTGAGTGACAGTAATGTTATTTCACTGTTGCTGGGACTAGGTGTGTGGTACTGGGTGGAATAAATATTTCCTGGTTTGGGGTTGAGTTTTTTATTTGCTTCACTTCACTGGGGTAGAGCTATCACTCCCATGGGTTTCCTCTTCCCATGGTGCTTACCAGTCCTTCCCACAAATATGAAACCAAGAAGGAACCTGTTATCGTTGCTTCTTTATGCTTCTCCTTCCACCTGTTTCATGTTTCTTGGTGTTGGTGAAAGCTCATAGTATCAGATCAGGCTTCTTGGCTGCCTCAAGGAATAGATGCTTCAGGCTCCAGATCCCATACCAGAGAAATAGTTGCAGGAAACCGTCGGTGTCTCCAAGGCTTGAAGCAGGGGAGAGGAGTTGCTCATTCAGGTATCTGCAGAGGCAAGCCTCTGGGATTGGGCACTTGCTGTTTTTCCCTGTGGCACTGGCAAGTTCAGGCAGAGAAAGGCACAGAAGAAGAGTGGAGAAGGCTTATAGTCCAGAGATCTAGGTGGAACCACTGGCCCAGCTTCCTTCTCCCCTGGCCTCTTGCCCCATTCCAGTTGCTGTGGGATGCTGGGGCTAGGCAAGCTGGTACAGAACTGTTAGATGGGGTCCAGTGTATGTGCATGTGCTAAATAGATCATGGGCAAAAAGAAAGCTGAATGCCTTGACAGGGTGTTCAAGACCCAAAGGCACTCTCCTGTGCTCTGGAGAAGCCTGAAACCCTTGTTGAGTAGGTGTAGACAGGATCTTTTTGCTTGGGGCACCCTCTCTAGAGCAGTTTTCAGGAGTGATCTAGTAAAACAATAAAAGGTTGGCATTCTGTCTGGGAATCTGAGGGTTAATATGCAAAACTTGGCAAGAAGACTAAATGCACATGGATTTTGGAGTAGACAAAGTACATTTCACTTCCCTGGTTTGCTTTGTGGTATTAAATAGTTTCTCTACGTGTATGTCAAAAAGAATGCTGTATTACAGAAATTTTGACTAGTACATTCACACTCTTCTCCCAGCCTCTCCTGTTCTGCTTCATGTTCCCCTCCCCCATTATCTGAATGTCACTGTCACTTGAACACTGGGTTTTCTCTTGATAATATTTTTCTCTTGTTGCTGAAGCACACAATAGCTATCTAGACAGTGAAGGAACATAATGGGGTACACTTTCAGCACGGGCAATTAGATGTGCAATTCTCATTAACAATAACGGGACTTGCACTGAAAATTTTCCTCTATAAATCTACCAGCACAAAGCCTTTCCCCT
The DNA here is from genome assembly GCF_000687185.1 of Egretta garzetta. Taxonomy (NCBI): domain Eukaryota; kingdom Metazoa; phylum Chordata; class Aves; order Pelecaniformes; family Ardeidae; genus Egretta; species Egretta garzetta. Next base: position 1,952,854 of record NW_009259063.1, read on the forward strand.
TATGAGCAACAGATGGGTTTTCCATAATGGCTCATTACCTCCTTGCTTTGTCATGCTGCCAGAAATGAAATATAAAGTTATTTATGGTTAGAAAAAGATGCGCAAGTCACTGTAGATCATTCCTTGCCATCTTTTATAGTTTATCTAGTTAGTACTTTAAATCTCCCAGGACTAGGAAGTTTCAGAAGATGACAGAGCACTGCCTGAGAATTAAGATGAGTGTCCTTCTGTCTAGTTATTTATCCTGATGGTCTTGCATCTCCAGGGTGATGCTGTGGTCTCCACTGGGACTGGTAATTTGGGTGTTTCAGTAGAAAAGAGGCCATTTCTCAAAAGAAATTTTGTCAGCTGTGACAACCTGTTTCTGTGAAATTTGACTAGTAGGGGCAGAAGGCAGTACTGTTTTACTGTGCCTCATAAATTTGAAAAGGTAAACAAGTTACTTGATAATATTCCTTATTTGAAATTGGGAGCGGGGGGGAGGGGTCATTGCTTGGCCCATCAGTGAGAGATGTCATTCCTCTGACAACTGACAGGGGAGGCCAGGAAAGAAAGTTATTCTGGTGTGGACAGTGCTTTTATTTATATATACATATATACATCCACTTTTATATATATATATATGTTTATATAAAAAAAATTATGTATACATATCTCGCATTATTAAACACAGTGTATGGGAGTTTATACCATGGGTGTACCCACAGGTTCACTAGTATCTCCACAAATCCTTGCCAAAGAACTGCTCCTACTACAACTATGTTCATCTATCACCTTTCATAAGTGATATATTTACAGTGACTAATATGGCACCAGTGTGATTATTTAAGACAGAAGAGAAGCTGATGGCAAAATATAAGATATTATTTTAAGACTACTTATATTAAGAATTTTTTTCCCAGAAGGATCATAAAATGAGTTGATCCCAGGACACCTGTGAGTCTTCTTTGAAGTGTGTAGGTCTCCCAGCAAGCTGAGGGATATGCTTACTTGGAGTTCCTCTTGCTTCTATTCAGGAGGGCATTTTAAATGTATTTAAATCTAATTGAGATCAGTCTGGCTTCAGCACATACTTAAGTGTTTTTCTGAACATGGGTAGTCCTAACCACATGTTCCTGGACTAGAGCCTTAGACTATAGGCCAAAGATTTTATTTATCTTTGAGCTCAGGCTTTGCTCCTTGTTAAGGAGCTATACAACCTGAGGAAATTCAGTGGAGGAATCACAGTGGCAGGAGAAGGAAAGCAGGACCCTTTGTGCTAAAGAGGTAATAAAAGTATATTGGGGTATGATGATGTATGTGGGGCCCAGCAAGACTATGGTGGATCCCAAATGCTTAAATTTTCTAAAACAAAGCTTGCCTATTTCATAGATTGGCAAAATCAGTGACCTATTTATAGATTTAGTAAGAGAGCTTTCTCTGATTGTAACCAAACATGCTTTCTGCGGATGTTACTTTGAAATGCTCTAGTACTGCTGGGTGCCAGTCTGTGGGAAATGTCTTGTGCAGATCATATAATGTGTAATACATAGATGATCACAGGACAATCTTTATGCCTTCTCTCAGTGCTGATTAGCAAGCAACATAAAAAAATAGATGGACAGTCGGTAATGGAAATACGCTGTGGCTGAATACACTGAAATATTCTCTCCCCCTGTTATTTATACAAATGATCTCTTGAGGTTCACAGACTGGCCCAGGGACAGAGGGGTGTCTGTAAAACTAGATGCCATCTAAAGAGGGTGCTGTCTGTTCTCAAATGACCCACCAAGAGCTGGTCCATGCCAACGTGTTTGCCAGCTAACTTCAGTGACAATGCAAGGTACTACTAAAATAAGAAGTATGAAAGAAAGTAAAAAGTGATGTTTGTAAAAACAAACCCTTTTATTCCTTTATTGAAACTATGTAATTGGATATATTTCTGGAATCAAAATTTGTATCAGGTTTTAATGTCTATTATTGTCTTACTGTCACTATGTTAATCTCTTTTCTTTATTACCTGTTATTTATTTTACTATTCCTTTAATCAATGTACTTTTTAGTTAAAAATTCCC
>NW_009259063.1:1954923-2040402 GCF_000687185.1 Egretta garzetta
CCTCCCCATCTTGTTTATAACTGCTGAGAAACTTGAACGAAAGGTCAACGCAAGATTTCATATTTTGTTGTTCTGGAAAAATTTAAGTTCCGTACAAAAATTTTGTTGACCATCAAAATTTAAACATTTGGGATCCACCATAGTCTTGCCAAGCTATCAAGACTACCTTGTCTAAGCTTTTTTTTATAAGCCCAAGATAGATGACCTGTCTGAAAAGGCCATTTTCTTATTGCTGAAATATGTATTTTGTTCACTCCAGGGCACAGTTTCTTGTCTGTACTCCTATTCCACAGTTTTTAGAACATGTTCTCATGGCAGCTTCCAACGTGTTTAGCAAAGAAGAGAAAAGAAGGCGTATCTTTGTTTCAACTTCTCCTAGTGCATTGGCTGCAACATTACTCAGCCTCCCAGTTACCTTGTGTCACCGCAGCTTGGGAAGCACATTGAAGCATGATCAAAGCCCTCTTTGGCCTTTGGATTACACTTGCAATTCATTGTGTAAGACCATTTCACTAAGATTTAAACGCTGTTCCACATAGAAAGGAGACTATTTCTACATTAATATATTCCCCCTCTTTCACTGTGGAGTTATACTGACTTAGAAAATGCCAAGTTTATGTCTGCTTAACATTCAAAGCACATGTCAAACTTTAAAAAAAAAAAAAGTGTGCCTGCTCTGGTGCATATTTAAAGTTTTTGAAACCATCCCAAGAAAAGACCACTGATTTTTTTTTTTTTTTTTCCTCCTTAGTTTTTTTTCACAAAGCCTGTTTATTAGCCACCTGGTGAGCATTACTGTACCTACAGCTTGACTTAATAAATCATTGACCATTTGGTGCTGCTGAGGCTACTCAACCTCAGGTTTGCAAGGCCTGCTTGCCTGAGCAAAATAAATGAAGGAAATGGCCAGGGGAGGCAGTTAATAATTGTGCATGGTATTTTAAAATCCAGATGCAGTTAAGTGGAAGCTTGTAATGCTGCACCCATCCTTGCTGCTGCAGTTACTATAGCAGCAGCAGATGCTGACTTTGGATGACTTTAAAGTATTGAGTATAAGGCAAAAAGAAAATGCCTAAGGAGGATTTTCTTGTAGGGAGTGGCACGATGCCTCAGTTTAGGGCAAGAACAGTATTGGTAGACCTGGTAAAATGACAAGTTTTTCCAGGCCCTCAGAGGTATAAAGATCACCTTGAGGAAACTGCTTGATCCTGACTCTCAGAACTGAACGCAAGATTTTAGCTCACAGGCAAGAGTGGGCTCAAATAAAAGGCCTCTCTATTAAGTAAAGAAGGAGGATATCAAGGAGATGAGATTCAGTATGACAGTGTGAATGGACATGAGTGCTGTTAAGTGTTGACCATGTGCTCCTGTTTGAGCATGGGTGGTGGCAAGGGGTTCAGTGAAGCCTTCTGCACCAAGATATCTACAGAAGGGAGGCAAGCCATCGCAGAGCTTGTCACAGCATAATGTTCACTTGCATAATGTTGGCAACAGATTTATGGAGGCAGAAGCCACTGCCCTGCCTTCATCCCTCCCCCTACTCTTTTATTTGAGTAGTGAAGTCAGCTAGAACTCCATTAGCTTACTGGGAGGGAGGTGGGACGAAAATCTGGGTTAATCTAGGAACAGTTGCCTTAAGATAAAACTCCAGGAGGATGGAGCTTGAGAGTTAAATGGCTGGCCACAGATCATCTGCTTTCACATAGGTAAACTCATCTGAACAAGACAGACTAGTACGAAACTATGTTTTCTAATATTGACAGTAGATGTCCCAGTCAGGGTGTGGGTGAGGGAGGAGGAAAGGTGAGGAAACCTCCAATACTACAGCTGGATACTGCAAGGGACCTTTCTGGCCTGGCAGATCCAGTTGTAAGGCTGAGGTTTAAATCTGGTAATAGTTTGTCTTTGGATTTGATGTGGCTAATGCCAAGTATCTGTTTTATACATCATTGTATTTCTTTTGTGTAGACTGAGACAAGACATCTTGGTTAAAAAAAATCTCTTTCACTTTGTGGTAGTCAGTGCCAGCTATAGTAGCTGTGTAGATACACACTCCTTGGGACTTGTAACAAAGCAGGCCCTAAACAGGATTTACAGAAGAAAAAGGGCAGTTACAGCTGTCCGTACAGATTCACCATGCTCTACGTTTCCCTGCATACTGCTCTAATCTCACTGTATCAGCCTTATTTAACCCTATTCTCATTGCTCGACCCTGCAAGTCCCATACTCCTTACAAATTGAGCCAAGTCCCAAGAGGTGACTTCAGCATGAGATGCAGGTAGCCAGCACTTCTTAAAATTTGACAGTTGGGTGACTCATGCGATGCCTCAGGTCATAATATAGTTGCCTATTAGATGACTTTCTTCTCCCTCACTTGGCACAACACTGCCAAGCTGCAATACATTTGTAATAATAATGACATTGTCATAGCTATTGATCATTCCTCTAAGGATCTCAGAGGGTTTTATAAACTTGAAATGAGTCTCCTGACCCTGTGAAGCCATGCATTTAAAGATCCAGGATGCTGAAGGTGCTTGGGCTCATAGAACTGGTACAAAACTATGTGGATTGGAGGTCTTTCCCACCCAGTGGAAAATGGTATTTGTGTGTAATGACTTGCGGGCAAGATCAGAAGAGCCACAGGCTGAACAGCCTCAGCCCTCATAACTTAGCCATGTTTACTCCTGACATTACTGTTCAGCTCTGAAGCCACTTCAGCAGCATTAATTTAAAGTACAGGGTTAATTGATTTGAGGGAGGGAGTGGGGAAAAAGGCTTTTGAAGTATTCATTGAATAGTTTTGGGGGATAAGATGGCCAAACAGCTGGAGCTAAACAGAGGGATAAGAGGTAAACTATTTTCCCTAGCTACTTGGGGGAAGGAGACTGAGAGTTTAGCTCTTGCATTCAACTAAGTGCCTCTGTATGGTCTTACCTTCAATATGAGGGTGCGGTTAGTAGTATGGACCTATTTCAGTCATATATCTCTGTACCCGAAAAGGAAGTCTGTGCTACTGTATGAGAAGGACTGGTTATAATGGTGAAGCTTTTTTTTTTTTACACTATTATTTGCCGTGGACTTCGTGCCACCCCCAGCAATGGTAACTAGGAAAGTGGGAGCAGAGGGTACAGACCCCTTTATTTCTCTGGAAAATTAGCATGTGCCTGTGAAAGAACATACTCCAGGCCCTATTTCATGCAGTGTATTTTATCTTTTTAAATATTTGAATTATATGTTTGTTTATGGTTCACAAAGCAATTCAAGGGTGGTTATTTGTCTTGTTTACAAAGCATAAAATAACCCCTCAAACAGTCTGTGCTGTATATTATAAAACTATAAAACCCTCTGAGCTCTTCCAAATACACAAATGTGCTGGGAACTTATATATAAATATATAACCTTATATAAATTCCTTGCACGCATGGCTTAAATCCAACAGTAATTTTTCTACATTGTGTGAAGTAGATATCAGTTATCCTTTCATGTGTCATAGTTTCTTTTTTAACCCATTGAGAGCAACATTCTTAAGCACTTTGTCAAAGAAGAAATTCCCTGAAATTGTTTGCCTGGGGTTGGTTGTTTAGTTGAGATGTAGGTGCCTTGCCATCCAGGAGTAAAACTACTGCAGTGAGTGATACAAACCTCAGGTTAGTATCTGAAATTTTTCATTAATAATGCATAGCATGTAAAGTTACTTTAATCTGTAGGTCTCGGTATTATAAAAGTGGCTAAATTATTTCAGTCACAGAGGTTAAGTGGAATGCTATGGTTAGGAAATTGTGCTCTTTGGGATAGAATCCATATCCCTGACCTTAGTGTTCTTCTGCAGGGGTTTGGTGGCTCCCTTAGTCATTCCTCAGTTTAGGATTGTTTGGGTCGGCAGACCTCTCTCCGCTGTTGGTTGCATTACTTTTTTTGCTGGCTTGTCTTGTTTGCTTTAAAATGCCTGAATTAGTACCCACTTAACATTCTGCGTTTGAAGGAAATGAAAAACCGACTGTGTGTCTCAGGAAGTAGACCAAAACATTGAAAGGGGGTGGACACTGAGCTGTCTTTTCATAACTGCAGATAGTCTATCCAGATGAGGGTTGATTTGCTCAAAACCAGGAAAAAAATAAGGAGGCAAACTCTGCTTTTCCTTGCTTTCAAACCTGTTCTCTAGCAAAAGGAGGTCAGCTTCTAGGACAGTTCCCTTGACTCTTTGCAGGTGTGCTAAATTTGCTTAAATAAAAGTTAAAGGGAAAAAAAAATGCACTTTTAAAAATGCTGCCTTTTAAAGAGTGTAGACTGTATTTAATTTCCTAGGTTGCAGTCAAAGACTCTACACCACTACTTGACTCCAGAGGCCTTAAAGCAGAGTTAATCATTTTTCTAACACTTTTTTTTTTTGTCTCCTGTTTGGAAAAAGTAACTTCGTCAAATCAGAACCTTCTGTCAAAACTTTCAATGACACTTCATTTTGGAAAATCTCTACCTAGCACTTTCAACGGTGCTGACATTGCTGGGAATGAAATAATTTAATATTTCACTTCAAATCAGTATTTCAGTTTTTTAATACAAGTGTTTCGAAGTTCATGCCAAAATGAAACTTCTTAAATAGGAAAGCAATGTTAGATCAGTGCCCCATTTTTCCAAGAAAATTCTATCCTGTTAGGAAAAATCCTAGGGTTTGTGGGGCTGTTGTTTTTTCCAAATGGAAATATAAGTGAATATTTAACCACTTAAATTGTTTCCATAATAGGAATTCTAGGGTTTTTTCTAGCTCTAGCACAAAGCTGGATGTTAATCATGTCTGTGTACTGACCATTGAGTCTGTTGTGCATTGGGGTAATAGTTACTTCAGCACAATGCTGTTATTACCCCTATGAGTAGGGGCACTCTTTAGGTCTGCCAGGGATGGTTGTGACAGCAGGTGGGCACTGCACATACCCTCCAATTATGTGGTTTTCTTATGACCGTATAAACAGTTTTGCAAGATTGGAAGTGAGCAGTGCATCCATTTACATGTCCTGAGGCAGTTCAGTCCAATGTTTTCCACCATCCCAAACCTTTTGGTGAAGCTGGAGCACATAACTTAAATGAACTCTCAACTTTATTTAAAGATGTCAGACAGTGGAAAATTCGCCTCATTCTTAAATAAGGATTTGTTAGTTATTGTCAGCACTAAAATGTGTGTGATATTTCCAACACAAACTCTCTGGCTTTAATTTTCACACTTTGGATTTTGTGCATCTTCAATAATGAGAATTTTTTGCCCATGTAGTATAAACCACGGACAAATAAATCCCTTTGTTCTGAAAAGCTGAGTTTCAGTCTTTCATTGTATAGTTTATTCTCTATTCCGTGTGGCTGTTTTCTGGACAATTTCCAGTCTGCAAAGAGGCACTAGCAAGCAGCAGGCAAAATTTAGTACTCGGCATATGTTTACTTATTGCTATAGCACCCTATTACAGTAACATCAGGAGGTCAGTGGATCTGTTTTGATTGCGGCTGAGCTATAATGTCCTGCACCATCCAAAAGATTTGGCCCTTTCCCTCTCTTCCCTACTTTTGCACTTAGCTCCATTCCCTGTGAGGTAAGCATTCCTAGGTATTTTGGCCAGACAGAAAGATGCCTTTCAGAACGATTCAGCACAGCTGTTCTGTCTACGTAAACCCTTAGCTAACCAGGTGCCAAGCAGAAAAGTTCTCCCTTGTGCTATTATATAGAAAAAGTCATGTAATAATAATCTACTTCCTCCATAACAAACTGAGTGCCTGAGTCGGGGAAACTAAGACTTCCCTTAACTCTGAGTAGCTTTCAGAGCTACTTCTGCAGGCCCTTTCACAGCCAGCTGTGAATTGTTTGGGCAGAAATTGGACAAGAACAGCTGCTGAAACACCTGCTACAAGGCCTTTGATCTCTCCTGCTACAACAATAACTTTTGAGGCTTTGAAAGTTTGCTCATCTGGAGGAGAAGCTATGGTTGAAACTTCACTGCTATCAGAGCTGCTGCAAGGTGAACGTGTTGGAGTGGTGGCACAGTTTCCAGATGATTCTTTTGTATAGGTGCATAAATGAAGTTTCAAACTGTTTAGGGTTATGTGGAAGTAAATATCCCTGGATGTTTTCCTGCAGTGAAATGCGGAGCAGTCTGTAGTTGTCATATTGTGGGCGTTATATGCTCTTTCAGCCCGGCCAGTACCAGAATTCCAGTCTGCTTTGATTTAAGGATATAGCTAGATAGTTGTTTTGCTCCTTCCCACAGTTAAACTGTGCTTATCACAGTGCCAGAGATTGGAAGCCACAGAGGGTTGCTGCTCTCCATATTCCGCTGCTTGGGACTGATTGGATTTTTGATTCTGCTTTAGATGATATTTGGTGGTGTTGAAGTGACGCTGATTGGTAGGAGCTCTTAGCGCCTATGTGCCACCAGAGCTTGCAGTTCTCTCTCAAACAAGTGCTTCCATGGAAGTATGAGAAGGGTGGTTATGATCCTCATCAGGGAAGTTTAACAGCTGCTTTAGCTCTCTTGAGCCTTATGAGGTGAATAGCTGGTCCAATTAGTCCGATATAAACTGAGGAGCTGTAGTGGAATGCTAGATCCTGTGTGCAATTAATATTTCTATTATGTGTTGGAGTCATCTCTTGCTTGATTTCTCCTAGCCTGGAACTAATGAAATACTGATGAGAGCATTTGCCATATGCAGTACAAAACCTCGTGCCATTCTTTGTATAAACATTTCTGCAGCACTGATGCCTTGAATCCTCTTACTTGCATTATTATGATGCAAAGGCTAGAATTTTAGGATTTGTCTTTATTGTAGCCCTAAAAGTAGAATAAAACATTTTTTAAAAAGGGAAGATACTTGTAGATCAATAAGCAAAAACTGGAACCAGCAGAACTTTTCATCTGTTCCTGAATAGCTTGGGATCTGAGATCGCAAAAAGAAGAAAGACCGTGTGCTTTCTAAAACTGAAATCTCCTATGGCTTTGTCCCTCTCTACTTATAAATAAATATATTATCGATGGGTAATAAATCCTATCATTCCAACAGTAAATAACCTTTTAATGAAGTGGTTGTTATGAATAGCTGAGATTACAATTATGTGAATCACAAATTGGTTTTATAACATGCAGCTGGGAGAAAGCAATTCTGGGGATGTTAATAAAGTTTTTCTATTACAAACTTTGGAATTTCAAGAATGCTGGAGGTTTTTCTGCATCACCCTTAGTCATTCAGTGAAATTCAGGACTACCTTGGACTAGAAGCCTGTCTATGGAGAAACATATTAATCTTTGGAACTTATGCAATGAAGTTCACCAACATGTCTAACATTCAAAACTATACAGCTTGCTTAGATAAATAATTCTAATTATTTACATAATTTTAGTTTTATGAGATGGGATTCAGTAATTTAGTTGCTTGTGAAGAGTGGTGTTATTGCAGCTTGTTTAAGATGATTTGAAACTGATAGAAAAATGAGATTGGTTAATGTTATTTACCCTGACACTGTTACTTCTTTATTCCCAAAGCCGGTCTTTCTCAGAACCTTTCAGCGGCGTAGGCAAAATTGAATTTCGTTGCCATAAAGATGAAGGGCAAAGTCCTTCCAGTCATAGCCAGGGACAGGGATAAGATGAACTTGAGATACAGATTAGAAAAGAAAAATGTTTGCTGTTCCAGCTGTTGTTAATGAAAGGGAGTAAGAGGACTCACAAGTGACAGTTGCTGCTGTTGAGGTGGGATATCATCTTGCAGTAACTGCTACCCCACTTACCCTAAAATCCTTTGGCAAAAGCAACAGCTTGCTTTCTGCTATATGTGATCCTGTCTAGGCAAGGCTTTTTCCATGGTGCTACTTTTGTACCCAAGCAATCCTTTCAACCCTTCTCTAGCCTCACTGTGTAGGAGGCTGCCTGCTTATCATTTAGATAGTTGTTTGTTTTGTCTGTGCCTGGAACAATCTTTGCCAGGAGCAGGCAGAGCAGGGCTTTCATCAAGGGGAAAAACACTAGTCCTAAGAAGTAGTCAGTTTTTGCAACTTGGATAGGGCAGCAAGCCCTCAAAAAGGGCTTACAATCAGAAGTTTCTTGTAACAAAAAAGTATGGTCTTGTGTCACTTTATCCCACTGACATCTTCCATGAGTCACCCACCAGAAGGAAGTCCGTTACCAGCAATGACAGATAAAATCCATTTGGCCTAGTTAGTTTTATAAATTGTGCTAAAACAATGCATGGCCTGTTCTAGCAGCTACTGTGTGGCTCTAGGACCTCCTGGACTGTGCAAGGTTTGAGTATGGATTCAGAAGATATCTGACATGAATTCTCAGGCTTTCTCAGTAATTCTGAGGCTAATTTTAAGGTCAAGGTCTAGTAAAGCTAAAGGGTTCTACTGGTAGCTACATTTATAGAGCTGGTGACAGTTGAAGAGTGAAAGGGTTTCACCAGGGATGCTGGAGAACTGACATCCATTGACAGATCTTGAGAGCAGGGTAGGAAACACTTCTCAGGCCTAGTTAAGCACATTTGACCTAGCCTTTGGGATATGATAAGATGCTTCCAAGATGCCTTCTAGTTCTAGCTGGTGTATGACAAAAATCTGAGTTCTTGGCTCAGTGTCCATACAAAACTTTTCTAAGCATTTTATTTTTTTTTTTTCCTGTCTAATGCTTTTATTGTAAACTGAAGAATATGTGCATAGTACTGTCACAGTACTTTCTGGTAATCACAGGAAGGTTTTCTGTGCTGCAACACCTAGCCCCACTCCTGTAAAGTCAACCTCCCCCCACAGTGTTTTTATTAAAACTTTAGTTGAGGCATACATTAACTTAATTTCAAAACTAAGAGTCGTTTTGACCAAAGAAATAAACTGTTTCCTTTTGAACATGTCAAAACAAGATGATAATTTTGCAACTGTGTAACACACATCAGATTTGATCTTCCATAACAAAATTGACTTTCCTGTTACCTGTTTAGTTTTTGTAATATTTCCTAATGAAAAAAAAACATAGAAAATTTCCAACCAGCCCTTAACAGGGGTATAAATTCCTGGAGGAGTGTGTGCTCATATTTAGCAATGTCTAACACTAAGAAAAAAGAACGTAAAGGAAGGTGAAAATGCATTGGCACAGGGGGAGGTGAGGATGAAAGGGTTGTGTCTGACTGGTCCATGGTAAAAGAATATAGGAGATTCTCTTAAACCAGTACTCAGCACTTCTGTGTTAGACCAGGATAGCGTGAATGCCGGGAACTCTTTGTGGCATTGATATCTTTCATTGGCAGCCTCTTCAGGTGACTTGTAAATCAACGGGTTTATTTTCAGCCTATGTTGCCATGGAATTTGATGACCCATTATGCTGAGCTCTGTACCTTTACGCACACCAGCCTGGACACAGTAACAAACCCTTCCTTGCCAGACTAGTTTTCTTCAATGTTGATTCACATTAGCTGAACATCTGGCACTTCATGTTTTTCACTAAACTGAGTGGTCTTTTCCCAAATGATCAAAGTATTGCTACCCATAAGAAAATATTAATGAGTCATAACCATAAGCAGGAAAACCTTTTTAACAAAATGCAAAGTAAGCAAGTTTATGAACATAGCAAGCAATGTAAGCAAGTTTATATATAGCATGAAGGCCATGCAAATCTTCTACTATACCTATAATCCAGATACTCCCAAATTAGTTGATTTAAGTAGATTGTAATCTAAGTGCCTGTTAAAACACATTATTGCCTTATGACCAAACATTTTGGATGACACTGCATTTAAATGACTTGTTGCTTGATGCTACTTAGGCACCTCAGTTATGTGATAAGGTAAACTAGATACGTCCATCATTATGTGACTTATGATGACACTGTATTGAAGGTAAGCTTTCTATTGTTCTTCTTACCCACAGAGTTTAAAAATATTCATTTCATTCTTTATTTGTATACAGCAGCATCTACAGGTCTCAAGTAGATTTTTGAAGTCAAAAATGGCTCTTGTCTTGAAAGTAATATGTTAAATAGATTCTGGACAAACATTTGTGCCTTAGAATTGTCTGTGATTAACCATATTATGTTAACTAACACCTTTGAAGGCTAGTTTGCTCAAGGATGTTGTAAACAACAGCTGTCATAAAATGCCCATGAGACAAGGAGTCTATTTTGGTTTTATAGATGGAAAACAGCAACTGAGACTGCATATGTAGTTTTACTTAGCTGGTTCTCTTTGCAGTAGAGAAAACAACTTTTCTAAAATGAATGGAACAATTCTATGGTTCAGGCAGGAATGGCCAGGTCTTCTTCCTGCTAGCCCTATAACCTCTTGGCCATGCATCCCCACAAAGGACCTAACTTTTATACTACCTTTCTAAATTTCCTTATTAAAGCTTTGTTATAAAGTTCACTTAATTACAAGGCAACCATACTGGCAGTCCATTTTTTTTTTCCTCTAGGCTTTGAGATCTACATTTGAATAATCTAAAGACTTAAAGGGAGTTTTGTGTATCGTGTATACTGTATGCCTACTCAAATGTTGTTAAAATAAACTCCACAAAACCAACCAAACTTCCCCAGCTTACTGATAGGATAAATTCTGAACTTTCCTTTTTTTTTTTTCTCCAATACTTTTTTAAAGTGGGCACACATAAATGAACTAATCAAATTTTTAATCTCATCTGACTCCCACTTCACTTAGCAAATGCAAGATACTTGATATGCCTCACTTGTTGCATAGTTACCAACCCACTTTGAGAAATGTAACTATGCAAGCTGAGAATTAGGACTCATTATGCCTTTGCTGAGGGCTCATTAGGATTGCATGCTGAGGGTGCCATCTTAATTAGGGATGAACCTGACCACCTGAAAGTAATTCACACTGGCAGCCAACTGTAGTATTTTCCAATTTCTGATTTGTCTGGCTCCCATCTGCCAGCTTTATCTTACCAGTGACTTTTTCTGTTGACATCAACAATGATGTTCATAATATCATGAATTGCATCCTGTCTCTTGGGTGCAATCAAGTTCGACAGTTCCCTTCACAGTATGACTCTGTGACAAGGAGGGCTGCTAGCTATGGGAGAGTCATGATCAGGATGATGAAACGTGAGACATCAAGTGTATGACAAGACATGCAGTACATGACCTTGAAATGTAAAAATCCCAAACAAAACCTCCTGCTTCTTCTACAAAAATTTAAATGAACAGAGCGTGGCCTTGCACTTTCTGCCATTGTTGCATGTACACTGGACTGATGCATGAATGACACACAATGTTATACTCCACTATGCTTTCTAGGGTCTGTTGGCACTTATTTCAATGATATCTCAAAGAATCTGTGTTGATGTAACCTGTCAACCAAGCAACTGGAACTTTATCTGGAGCTTTATTTTTATGCTTGTTGTATACCAGTGCAGTCTCAGAGGCAGATGGATGCAGATGCTATGTAATTTATGTTTTGATGACAGGGGAGTGATGTAAGCAAGGCTACATAAGAAAACCTACAGAGGTTAAGGAGTATGAACAAAAGTAAATGATTTAGATTCTGAATGAGATTCAAAAGTCAAATGGATGGAAATTCCCTCCTTTATTTCAAATAGAACATGGGACCACAGGCATGCTGCTAGTCTGTTGAATACAGGAAAAAAAAAAAATAAAACAAAAAAATCATTTAAACCACAGCAAAATGCTTGCAACTGTCAGACCATACTGCAGGCAGACACATCCTCATCACCAGCCAGGCTAACAGGAAGTGGAAATTGCAACATCTTGAACTTCATTGAGATTTGTTTAGTTTTAGCTCTGGCATAACCATTTTCTGCTTACATGTAGCTATGTTTCTTGGAAGTTAGGGATTAAAAATTGAGACAGCTTTTGCCATGTTGTGCGAGGTTAATGGAATGGTTTCCCCAAGAGATCTTTTTTCCTCCAATTGCTTCTGAAACTCCTATTTATAGGAGAATTTAGTAAGCTGTACTTCTTAGCATGTTGATCATTCCCATTGAATAATAGTACTTTGTCTGGTATTTAGCATCTTGGCTTTCATTCGGGGACTTCCAGCATGGTTTGCCTACTCTCCTTGTCTGGGGTGGAACACAACGGGGTGGTTTACAACATGAAGGTGAGAGTGCTTGTAGAAAATATCTTCTCCAGCTGTAAGAATAGAGAGAGATTAAGTGGAAGAATGGCTATAGATAAAATTGGGTTAGACTCCTGTGTTCAGATCTGCAGAGAGGTTTTACAGCACTTCCACAGGCTCAGTGTCTCTTCAGAATTGAAGCCTAGTCCTGAATAAAAAAAAAAAAAAATTGGAGATATTTAACTGTCACTGGGTATGCTACCTTCACTAATATCTGAGGTTGGAGCCAGAAGGAGTAGAAACCTAAAATATTTATCACGTCTTCGTGCATTCAGTGTCCCTCTCCAGCTGACACCCAAGCACTTAGTGCCCTGCTCATTTTGCACTGTGTTGATGGGAATGACATATGGAAAGTAAGGACACACCCCGTTGAATGGCCACTGTAGCAACAAAGAAGTCTTGCTGGTTCTGCACTCCTAGGAGTTCTCAGGTGAGCTTTGCATCTCCACAGCAATCAACAGCCACTGCACCACACACCTGGACAGGTAACTTTAGAGCTCCACCTCTTCTTCTCTAATGGTTCCCCACTGTGCCTTACTCTAGGTTTAGACAAAACAAGTATTCTCACTCCAGCTGCTAGGCTTGCAAACTGTTTTGTGCAAAGATACCACACTTTGAAATTCTGGCTTTCAAAGGTTAAGTTGCTGTCTGACTCCTTACAGAAAGTGACACAAAGCCATTTTCCTCGCCATTCTCATGTCTAGTGGTTGGTGCGCTGTAGAAAAGACAAGTAATTTAGGGGCACTGTATTCCCTAGCACATGTATCTGATATTGGTAAAAGACAAACCCCAAGGCTGAGGAATTCAAGGTAGAGTACTGTGGTTTAAGCTCATCACACCTGGAGTCAGTGTTGTTTTTTCTGGGTTTGTTCTGAATTTGGATATGGTTGAATTTCTAGTGCTGACCTTGCGTATACCAATAGATTCACTGAGGTTTCAGTTACTGATTTACTTAAAACAACAGACCCGTGTCATTTGTTAGTCTAAGCTATTTGCTTTGAATAGGTAGGTTTTTCAATGTCTCTGAGAAGTGCTCGCTTGACCACCACCCTCTCTATGACTCACTCCTGTCTTTTTTGATTAATTAACTTACATGCAAGTCTATGCTGCTATTTATATCCCCCCACCCCTCTCCTCCAGTTGCACCTCATCTCTCTTTGAGTGGGATAAACAACAGAACAGTGCAGAAAAATGTTTATATAGAGAGATTGAAGTTGGCTGAGATTCCTGACTCTTATGAAGAAAAATTCTTGCACATTATGTACTAGTGGAACAGAGCACACAAATACTATATTTTGTTGAAAGCAAGCCAGTTATGAACGAGCATGAACAGTAATAATATAAAAGATCACCTCACTTAAGCTTCAAAATGAATACCATCTGCAAAACTGCTCACAAGCTGGAGTAGAAAACCACAAGTGACAGAAAAAGCTCAAAAGAATATTCAATATTTGAACATGACTGTTTATGGTAAAAAGAATTAGAAAATGGAAGAGAAACTTTTTAACATTTAAAAAAGAATAGAAAAGTGTAAAGAACTGAAAGAGTTCCTATCTGTTTCTACTAAACTGGAGCATCCCAGGATAAACATAAATAAGTAAATATCAAGGTGCAAGGAATGAGGCAATTGTGGTTTACTGTTGGAAAAAGCATAGACAGTCCATTAAAATGTAGAACTTAATAAGAACCACAGGCAAACCTTAAGAGAGTTCTCCATAGTGGATCATTGCTTCTCCTTGCCCAGGATAAAATCAGTCAGCAAGTAATTATAAGCTTAATCCTGATACACAGATCTTGTTGTTATTTGTTGCCTAGTATAAGCCTCTAGAACTAGTTTTAAATAGCACAGGTTGAGAAGTCAAGCCCTCTCTGTAATCAAGAAGGTATCCAAGGTAATGAGCCAAAATCACTCTTGATCTACTGGGTATCTGATGACTATGGGCATTGCCCTAATGTGAGCTATTACATCCCTTTTTCCATGCGCTTGAAATTTCTTAGGAAGTGAAAGCTGAAAGTGGTGTAGACTGGAAAAGCAAGAGATCATCGTGCTGTGAGAGTGTACATGGCTATCTAGACAGTGATTCACTACTGGTAAATGCATTGCTATATTAGTGGTAGAACTTCAGTACTATTGACCGTAAGGTGTGTTCTGCTGGTACATGAGTGTCTTTCTGCTGCCAATCCTTTTGTTCATTTTGCTTTAATTCTTTCAACTATTGGCAGTTATATCATTTTCACAACTCAAAAGATGACACAAGATTTTTGTTTTGAATCATTTTGGCATGTAAGTATAATCTTGTGTGAAAAAAAAATGGTTTATTCTCTATTGGGATTGGGCGGGATTCTGGGAGATAGAATTTCTAAAGATTTTTCCATATTCCATTTGCAAAACAGTTGTTGGGACTTGAGTTTTGTGTTGTTCCTTTTGCTGCTTCAAGTTCTAGCATTGTGCTGAGCTACTGACAGTACGTCAGGAAGAACTATTATAGCAATTTAGCTTGCTTAATATAAAAAGCTTATGAAATCTGCCAATACTAAAGATATTGAATTCAGTAGGTTGCCACTAAAGTCACTGTCTCTGATGCAGTTGGCTCCAGATCAAAACGTGGCGTTGACCATCATATCTTTCCTTGGCCATGTTCATGTCTGACTGCTTGATGGCTTGTTCACAGAGCCGTGTAGGAGTCCAGGAGGTGCAATCAGTAGATGGTGAATTTGGAGGAAGTGGGCAATGAAGCAGCTCTTCACTGGGATGATGCTCCCAGTCAGGCATGACTGTGAGAGCTGGCTGCTGTAGCAGGCTCTAGCTGGGGCTACATCAACTCATTAGAGCAGCCTGAAGACTGTCATTTACCTTTTAGGGGAAGAGAAGTTCTGGAGGAGTAATAAAGCACAAAAAGTGAACGGAGCTTTAAGGAAATCAGACTGAAACTTTGCCTTACACTAAGTCTTCCTTGGAAGAGCTCTCTCTTCTGCAAGGAGTGCTCTCAAACTTCAGGTTGTCTTCAATGTAACTTAGATTTGGCATCCTGAAATGTCAGCATTGGTATGGCAGACAGTAACCAGAACAAGCAAGCAGTGCCCCAGCTGGCTGGTGGTTTTACTTCTGTTTAGAACAGCAGCTTCTTTTTTAACATTCCTTTAAAGAAATGCTCAGTTTGAAAAGAATGTAGATTATAACTAGAGCTCTCGCTTGCATAGACCTTCGGGGTGCCATTCCTCTCCAGTATAAGACCATTTTTTTTGTTCTTTCACTAAAGCATTTCAGTTCATTCTGGGTAAGGTTAGTCAAAACCTACCCTTTGTTTTCACCAAGATCATTTGAATTTGCCTGCTGAAAAGCTTTTCAAGAGTCATGCTTTGAGGTCTGTTTAGGGTCAATTTTGGAAATCTCCAGCAGTCAGCCAACACTTTGTTATAACAAACCTGTGTATGGTGAGAAGTAGGGAAGACAATGCTTACATAAAAAGTGATGAGAAAATAATAATATCTAGAATGATAGAACAATAAATGAGAAGCAAAATGCATAAGCTTAGAGAGCAATGTGGAATTTCTTTCTGTTTCTTTAACTTTTCTTTTTATGAGGCTTCAATGAGGTGTACACAATGCAATGGTTTTGCTAGACAGTATAGAAATCTTCTAAAGGCAGGATTAAATGTTTGATATTGTTTCCATTTGGAAGAATTCAAGCCATAATTATTATTACAAAACCAGAAACCAAGAGTATGTGATGTCTGGTTTAGGCTCTGGACTAGAAAATAATCTCTCACTGGCTTGGTACTTGTTTAGTGCCCTTCAAACTATACCCTATTTTTCCTACTAAAACCAACAGTTTATTTAAGCATCTTGAAAATGCTGCCCTTGTGACAGCTGCAGAAAAGACAGCATGGTAACACCAGAATGGATTAACTATTAGCAGCTGTTTTCTACAGAGAAAGCAACAGGCAATGCAGTAGAGATTTGTGAAATACTCTCCTTGACATTCAGCTTTTAGATCTGAGAATGAGACCCATGTAAAGACTGAAATGGGGGTGGGGTGGGGTGTGTGTTTGTGATTTGTACCTGCTCTTCAGAAGTACTAAAAAGGAAAACAGACCCTTCCTCCTTGCAATTCTGCCTGTGAGTGCCTGCACACAGCTTACATTGAAGTTGATGTGAACTATTTCAATCCACGTCTAAAGGCAGGCTATGACTTTTATGACCATGTTATCTAAGTAATTCACATATACAGGCTTTTTAGCATACAAAATTATGGAACGTTTAATCTTGTCTCTACCCCAAAATATTGGCATAAACATAGGTTATTTCATCAAGTGATAATTTGGGGGGGGGGATGCTGAGTTCTTCAAAGTGGATTCTCCCTATCCCATTTCCGAATCAGGATTTGATCAAGTATAGAATTGTGTTTACTGAATATGAAGTGACATGGAGATGCATAATCCCAAAGAGCTAAGGCATCTATAAACTAGTGAAGTATTGTAATCACATTTTTCCAGTTTTACAAGCTCAAAGCTTCTTTAAGCTAAAATCGTAAAAAATCTTTTAAACAGTAGACAGTAATGTGATTGTTCGTGTGTTTTATAAGCGCAGTGCATAAAATTCCTCCAAATCCTATTGACTTCATTGGAGTTACAGAAGGCTTTGGAACCAAATTTCAGTCACAGAACCACACCTTAAACTGTTGCAGCCATTTTAAGTGTTCCTTGGTTTTAATTTTTTTTAGTAGTTCTGAAAATGCTAATGCTTGTAAACGGCTTCAGCTTTTTTGTCCTATTCCTTTATTTATAAAAATTGGCTTAGTTAATTTATTTTTGCTTCTATAATATCAAAAAAAGTGGGAGGATTAAGGAAGAGGTGATTATTCATAGTTTTGTGAATATAGGGGAAGAGGAGTTTGGCAGCTCTTTTTCAGACCTCCCTGTCAGAGCACATATTGTAAAAATAGTCTGAAATCTATCCAAAGAAGACAAACATAGGAACTGAAATTGTAACTCTTATTGGCAATGACATTAGTAGACTCAACACAGACTCTGGGGTTTGGATATATTTTTCTTGTTTTTAACTACAGGGATAAAGCAACTAAAACAGCTCCAATTCCTTCACACTCCAGTCTTTTTTTTTTTTTTTTTTTTTGCTTTAATGGTGGAATATTTTGCTCTTGCATCATAATTGAAAGACCTCTCTGATGTAAACTGGAACATGTACTTACATTAAAAGAGTACAGTAAGTCCACAGCACTGCACACACATGCATCTGTGCATGCATTCCAGAGTGCACTCTCTACATTCAGTTATTAGGAACTCAAGAAACCTATATGTGTTTATACCATACCACTTTTTGGACGGTGTTTAAATAAAACAGTATTTTTTTTCTTCAAAATTATGATCTCGAGATCTCTTAAAACTGTTTACTTTGGTTGACCTTCCAGAAGGAATTGGTCATTTATTCTGTGCAGTGAATTTGTAAACAGGCAGGGAAAAATCAAGCAGTAAAATCTGTGAAAGCTGTAATTATGCTACATAGAGCTGCACTTTGTGTTTCTGTGGCTTTCTATCTAATTCTGTCACAGAGATTGTACAGCTGAGAAGTCAAATCTGCCCTTTTAATTTCTTCCCAAACCCACTGATCCCAAGATTGGCATATTTTCCTTCTGGGCAGTGGGAAGTAGCAACAAAGGCCAAGGGAAGGAAGGAACTGGGACATGCTGGTGAGTGGGCAGCAGGAGATGGCTGAACAGCTGTAGTGGGTGGAATGGTGGCAGCAGTTAATGGAAGCAGAAAAAAAAAAAGGAAAGGCCAGGCTGCCAAGAAGGTTTCAGCATGACAGAAGGGATTTGCATAGACCAGTGGTTCCTGTCTTTTCTGTGGCTGAGATGTGCTTGAGAAATTCAGCATTGCGTTTCACTTCACTGAGCTCAGCTCCTCCTCTCTCCTCCACTTGGAAATCCCTGTTGTCTCTGTGTCCCCAGTCCACCCTGTGGCTGCCATTGCTATCTTCAAAAAGGCCAGGAGACACTGGACATAGCTCCATATCGAGACAATATTGTTCTGGCAAACTTTATTCCCTTGAGTTCTGTTGCTTATCAACTCTATGTTGTTGCCTCCGCAAGGAGAACCACATATCTCATTGGGAGCTGCTAGGAGAGCCTGTTCTTTGTGGCTTTATCTTTCTTGTTAGTGGATTCCTCTGTACTGGATGAAGATGGTGCTGGCTTCCTTTACTTGGGACATGCCCTGTTCAGAAGCAGAGTTGTCTCTTCACATCTCGGGCACTAGCCTCAGTCATGGAGAATGTGCTGCTACAAAAACTAGGTGCCTTACCACAGGCAGGTAATGACAGGCATTGAATATATCACAGCAGCCAATGTCAGAAAATTGAGCAACATATATGCAAGCCATGGGATGGCAATGGCAAGCAGAGAGAGAATTTTATCACTGCTGCTCCTAATGGCAGAGAGACTGGCAACAAAATTCGCTAGGCTCAGCCTGCCTCTCCTTCTCCACAGCTGTAGTTTTCTATAATTTCCCCATATCAGCTTTTTGTTTCTCTCCCAAGAAATCTAAATAGCTTCAGTGTGTGAGTTGAAACCGTGGGTCACACTGTAATGGCATTGCCCTCAATTTACAAGCACTCACTCCAAGTACTTTACTTACCACTAGATCAAGCTTAGAGGGTCTGCAACTTCTTAGAACTTGATTTGATTTATTTGTGTGTCACATTCCCTCCTCTCCAATCCACCTGCACCTCTTGTCCCTTGTCTTCATTCTAAATCCCACACTGAAATTTCACACAGATTGTGTATGGCATATTATCACTGTTCACTCAAAGTTTATTCCTTCAACATCCACAGCCTGGAGTTGTACATATTCTAGAGAAGTATATCTGCCTTCCATAACTGCAGCTGAAACTCAGATATTAATAAAGCTGTACTGATTTTTTTTGGTCTCATAGAAATATTATTATTTATATTTGTCCCTTTTGATCTCACATAAAGCAGAACACTATTTCTTGGGAAATGTCATACTTTGTGGTGTCTGGATTTTCACCCAGGCTGCAGTTCTCTCTTGTATTATGTGCTCTAGTCTCTGTCCCAGGTATCCAAACTGAACTAGGCAAAATGATGGACAACTTCTATTCTTTGAAATCTGACATTTAACCTTCCTTTACCACCATTTGAAAAAGCACAAGAACCTACTGACAGAAGAGGAGAGAGGGAAAGAAAAGTTGTTTGGCTCAGAGTTTTGCTCTTTCTCAGTCAAGCATAGAAAACTGTTGTCCAAAGTATGCTGAGAATTAGGGAACAGCAAATTTGTGCAATTGAAAACAGTTATGTAAATTGAAATGCCAAATTTCCTGTGCCAGATGCAATATGAATTCACTGTAGGGCAAGAACTATCATTAGAGCTCCCTAGGAAAGGAACTAGAATAGCAAAGTAATGATTTTAGGGTAATATGCTGATGTTATTTGAAAGCTGGGATTGGGATGCAAACATTTGTGCAGCATTTTGTTTTACGCAGTCCCTTGTTAATGCATCTGGTATTCATTTTAATACCACTAGTCCTAATGGATTAATTTAGTACTCATGTGGATGTCATATGCACTTCCTGTAGGTGTTGCACTGTGATGAAGTCCTGGTTACTGGACACTTAAAATAAAGTGTTACCACATTTCCTTTGATTATGTAAATTTTTTCATAAGCTGTCACAATAAAATTCTTCCTGGTATGTGTTAGCAGAAGCAGCTGTATGTGGAGACCATTGTATCAGCAGTATTTGAATAATGTCATGGCCGGGGGGATTCAAGCCTAATAGATAAAACATTCAGTTATCCTGGCAGTAAGTGGAATTTGAAAGTGTTTCAGAAAAGCAATCTTGGTTGCACATAGGGATAGAGCAAATGGGCAGATTTTGTCAAGGTGGCAATTTTTTTTTTTTTTTAAAAAAAAGGCAATCAGTCAGCATTCACTTTATCCAGAAGAAATTTGTTTTCTGTTTTTTTGTGGAGCAAGGGATATGAATGGGGCAGTGGGGCACTGTGGTTTGCTCAGCTGGATGCTTGCTCATTCTCTCTTCGGAAATTGGTTTGCCTATCCTATATGTTTGTGAAGTTTGTAATGGCATTTATTCAAGAATAAGCATTGTCTTGAAAGCTTTCCAAAAGCCTTACTTTATAACAAAATAAATAAGGCTTGCAAAGTGATTACCTTCAGGTTTCTCGGTGGGGTTTGGGGTTTTTTGTTTTGTGCTTTTTGTTGGTTTGGGTTTGTTTTTTTTTTTTACACTATGGCTAAGGAATGTCTGACAGAACTAGATCAGAATGGACTGGAACATTTGGTTGTATGGTTTGAATTATTACTAGGCTTAGAAAAGTACTTGTTTGATACAGCTGTAGCTTTTAATATGTGGGTTCGTCTCATGAATCACTGCATGTGATACACAACATAGTAGTTCTTTAAAGTCGACCCTATTGAAATTCTACTACTCCTTAACCACACTGCAATAATAAACCCCCTCAAAAGAATGTTTCGGAACCCTGTCTTTGTCCAACATGTCATTACTGGAATATCCATTCTGATAAAAATTCTCAGAGATCTACCACTACATCTGAAGAGTAAGGCTTCAGATCAATATTGGGATAACACAGATTCAGGATACTGCATGGGAAGTGGGGTCTTAAACATTTTAACCTGTTTCAGCTTCATTCATTTTTTCCAACTTCCTTTTTGCATCCATCTCTTTCTGGTAGAAATATAAGGGAGTTCCTTTGTTGACATTGGTAGTGTATAAAAGCCTATTGAATGCTCATAGCAAAACAAAGCCCTCTAAAAGGGTCAAGGAAAAATAGAAGCCTGTTGTTCTTGCTCTCTGTCTTCCAACAATTGCACTAGCTTGTGCAGGAGATGGACAGTATTCAGAAGGGCTAGCATAAAATAAAGTTCTTCTGGCATTGTATCCTTAGCCAGGACTGGGGAAAAAACATGTATCTCCAATGGCAGGCAAAATCATGCATGCACCTATGGCTATAGAGGAGGTTTTTTGGTGGCTTAGTTTGTCATGCAGGAGGTGGTATAGCTTTGCAGGCAGCAAGACTCTTGGTCAGCAAGTGCCATGTGTCCAGCAGGAGTTTCTGGGAGCACAGCTGTACTCGTGTACCTATTGCTACAGAAGCTCTGTAGCAAGATTGTAAGTGCCAGCAGTGGAAACGCTCTTGAAAGCAGGACTTAAAAACCCACATACTGACAGGAGCAACCTGCAGCTTCTCAAGGCACAGTGTGTGTCAGGCAGATCAAATCACCATGAAAAAGACTCATTCCCTTTAAATGCCCACTATGTTGCTTATATAAAATAATACTAAATGTGAATTCTACTGTTTTTGTCACTGTGTGACTGCTGAGAGCTGAACTAAGTTATCATTCATGCAGTCACTCATTTATCTGTTCAGAAACGGGAGTTAAGTGGAGTCTTGCAGGACTAAAATGGGTAGTTTATGTTCTCTCTGGTCATGCCAGTTTTCTGAGCTTATGTTCTTCCACAAGCTCATTTCCTTCTGAAATTTAGGTCTCACCCTCGCACTTCTGAAGTCAAAAAAACTCAGATTGTCTTTTGTCATGTCTTTTTTGCTGAAGTAAATCATGTTGTGAAAAACCATGTATAATAATGCAGATACAGCAGCTGATGACCAAACCAACCATATAATCCACAGCTAATTGATTCCTGTTGATTTGGGAATAATGGCTTTTCTTAACATGATATGCCTTTCTTGCAGAATTCCCCTCCAGGCTAAAGGCTAGGTTTCACTCATTTCCTATCTATTTTTGCCTCCCCTCTCCAGCTCCAGTCTTTCTGTTAGTCCATATTAAAATATCAGAAAGCAAATCTAATGTAAACAAAAGGATGTGCAGACATCTATGGTTTTGTATAACTTTTTTGACTATGACCCCTACTACCTGCCTCTCCCCACCTTGAATGAAGACTACAACGTGTATGGTTGCATTTTCATGTGAAGGAATATGTTATTTCCCATGACACAGTACATTATTGTAGCACTGAGATAATGAGATATTATTGCCTGTTAAAAATCACTCTTTACCTCTAGGCTACTTTTCACCTTCTTGGCCTCCTGGAAAATAGCTGAGGTTGTAGAGGGAATTTTGCATAGCTCATGTGGCTTGTGCTGTCAGAAGGGAAACACTGGAATTTTTTCTAATTTTTTTTTTCTGAGTTACAGCTCAGGTCACCTGTTAATGGGCTGTTGCCAAAATTACCTTTGACTTAAAATATGTGAAGTTAGTAAAGTAATTTTCTCAGCACTGAGTTATGTCAAAATGATTTTGAGAAGGGACCTGCCTGTGCCTCTTATGTCTTCCTTTCTGTTCCAATCCATCTGTGAAAGTGATACCAAAGAAAGGATCTTCCCCATATTCACTTACTTCGGAGCCCCTGAACAAAACACTATTTCCATAGAGGAATTCCCACAACCCAACATTGGTTAGTTTCTGCATGTAAAGTGTCTCGGATATTTTTGCCACCTTCAAGGCTTGTCATATCATAAGAATGCTGGGCCCTGACTAATAGGTTTTATTTGCAGGGCTGTGTTTCAGTATTATGTCCCAATTCATGCAGATAGAAGCAAAACTGGTGTTGTCAGTAAACCCTTTTTGCTATAGAGTACTGCTTCCCACTTGAGGTATATCGCCCTTCCTTGGAAAATAAATTACCAGATTCTTACAGAGCTACACAAAAATATGCTATGTGTTACATATTAAAAATGGTTATTAGCCAAATACATTCAGACCCCCACAGTATCACTCCTGTTTATAATACCTCTAATGCTACCAATAGATTTCCAGTCTTAGGGCAGTTAAAAATATATTACTTATGGTATGTACTGCACTTAATTCTTGGTATCATCAACCCTTGTTACTTAGACTTTCAAAAGACCTTTGGATGCTCTGTTCAAAGCTAGTTGTCCTTGCTTCCACCACAGTTACCTGAGTAGAATGGGCAAAGCACATTATTAACTATCTGTAATGCAGATTCATTACGTGCTGTGATCTGGACCTGCAGTGTG
The DNA here is from genome assembly GCF_000687185.1 of Egretta garzetta. Lineage (NCBI taxonomy): Eukaryota > Metazoa > Chordata > Aves > Pelecaniformes > Ardeidae > Egretta > Egretta garzetta. The sequence goes on from NW_009259063.1 coordinate 1,978,103, forward strand.
GATCAAATCTGATAGCTTTTTGTTGCGTATCTTTTTTCCAAGTATCTCTTTCACTTGTCTAGTCTTCGTATCATTAAACACCAAGGCACGTGATTGACATGTATCCCTTTATCAGAAAGGAGCATCTTGGAGGAATTCTGGCTGCTTCAAAGCAGCAACATTTACAACTTGCTGCATGTGATTTATGGAGTTTCTTTAAATGAGCTGCAATGTGTTCTTTAGGAAATGATCAGTCACTCACTATCGAAAGGAATCCACAGGCAACAGATCAGGCAAAGACTGGACGACTCCTTTGTGTTCTAGCTTTGCTATGAAGATCATACCACACACATGTCTTTTGATTGATGTACCTTTTTAGTACTTCAAACAGAATGTAGTATCCATGTGTCTATTTTATAAACTTAGGTGTCTATTGAAGCTATTATAATCTGTGACATATATTACACAACACTTGTCTATAGATGGCCTTAGAGAAGCTTTGTTCAACCACAGGAAAAATATTTACGTTCTTCAGAAAATGATGTATTGCTGCTGCTGATTAACCTATTCAGGAGTATAAACGTTTGGCTTTATCTGTTAAATAGAGCAGAATTAGCTTCACTTTTCAAGGCAGAAAAACCCGTCAGAGTAGGGATCTGCAGCTGAACACTACTGCCCACATATTAATGGTCTGTACTAAACCAACTGAGAAAGGTAGAATTGAGACTAATCTTGTATATTCCTCTCTTCTGGTACTCAGATTTTCAGTTCCCATGATTTTTATCATGGTCTCAGGAATATATAAGTATGTATGATGTCAAATAGCTATGAACTATCAAAGACATTTTTCTTCCAAACAACATCATAATCTTGCTGCTATCCATTCTGGTGGTATCAGGAGTTTCTTGGTTGTCTTCGCTGGGAAATAAGTTGAAAACTTTTTGAGCAGCATAATTATTGAATGCAACTTTCAAAAAGCTTTTAAATTGCTACGATCTGATTTATATCCAGACTATGGTGTGGACAGGTGAGGCAGGACCTCACTCTTTGAGGTGATTCATCTGGTAATTTTCATGTATTTGCCAGCTGTTTCCAATGACATTTTGCATCTCTTTTTCTCCATAGGAAGAATACACATACATATGTGTGTACGCACACACGCATTTCCACTTACACTTCCACCAAATACACTTATTGCAGAGGTAGCCTCACAAACCTGGATTAAGAAAGGATATTAACAACTGGTGCTTTAAAGCTGGCTGCTTTCCTTCATTATGGGTCAATTGGGAAATTGTAAGAACTGATTCATTGCAAACAGCTGTGTTTATAAATAAAAAAAAGCAAGCTATGTTGGCATATATCCATTGTATGCCAGTAAAAGCAGAAGCATGTGCTAGTCACCAGACCTGTAAGTCAAAACTGTAGTACTTAAGCTTTGGGTTACATCTATGTGCCTAGTTTTAGGATGCTAGTGTTTCCTACAGCTTAGATACTTCAAAATTAGGAAGAAAGGTCTCAGCCCAATAAATCAATACAGAATGTGGAAACAGATGCTAATCTTATAAATGTAATCAGTGATAGCTATTGCTGCTGATAATGTAGTTGGTAGTCATAATTTGTTGAAAGAACAAAAAAACTTACATTGATCATTTTTCAGTCCTTAGTTGAGACAATAGGGATAATTAATATTTCACGCAGAAAGCTTTTCTTCCAGGACTTGATAGGAATTTGAATTAAATAGCTGTTAATTTAGAATGTAAGGGTGAGGCAGGAAAGAAAGCAAGGATATGACCACAGCATGAGATACAGCATCATATGGAGGTTATTATAGTTGTACTCAAACTGGGAGCAAGTAGCTGTTTCAATCTTACTCTGAACCTGGCCTGACTGGATATTTTTAACCAATTAATTTGGATGGAGAATGAAACAAAATTATCTGTGCTATTTAGACTCATAGTAAAATTTGGGTTGTAAGTGACCTCTGAGGATTACAGAGTCCAAAATCTTGCTCAAAGCAGGTATAACTTCAGTTTGCCCATGGCCTTGTTCAGTAAAACTTTGAAAATTTCATTAAATTAGTTCAAAACAAACAAACAAAAAAGTATTTCAATGGAAACCACCTTATTCAGTTAAATTTGTCATTCCTTGTTCCTTCTGAAATGGTCTGGTTTCTTTGTTAATAAGAGAAAATTTGAAGCATTAGCTCATCATGAAAATAATTGCCTTTATTTTCTTCATGTTTTTATTTAAAAAGTGAAAAACAAAACCTCAGCAAATCCCCAATATTTTGTACAAGAACCTGTTTGTATTTTACCATCTCAATTCAAACAGAACTACATTTTTTGTTTTCCAGTTAGTTTTTCTGCCATCTTGAGGACTGCCAAGTAAAACCACTACCTAAGACATGAAGAAAACTCTTTTATTTCAAAAACAATAGTAAACACAGTACTTTATATATCATAAAGAAGCAGCAAATAACTACATGCATTCTTTCTTTGCTTTCATTTGTAAAGAATAGTAAATTAAGTAAAATGAAAGCCCAAATGCTTGTCAGTAGGAGTATAGTTTTTGAACATAGATGTATAATTCTGTTTTTGAGTAGACCTAAACAGAGCAGTCTATGCTTTGAGTTAAATGTTAATTTTTATTTTACTATTGAAAATAATGCACTTGCGGGAAAATTATCCTGGCAGATTGATATTAATCACAGGAGGTGGATATGGTTCAAGGGAAGCAAACACTTAGAAGCATTTTTATAAGCTTGCAGTTCTTTGCTGCTTGAAGGTGTAGGAGTGGTGGAATGGTGCAATGCAGGCTTGCTAAAGGGAGCATGGAAAATAAAATAATCTCCCTCTTCCACAATAAATAGTAGGCTAGCATGTATTTGTTAATGCTAATTTGTGGTATTAGAGACAGCATTAGGAGCCTGACAGGCCTCCAAAGCTAACTTCCAGGTCAGAACCCCTTCCTGGCACTGAGGAAGCCTCAAGCTGGAATTCTTTTTGGTGATTCTCTGGTATAGGAGTAGGGGGAAAAGCATACTCTATTCATGCTCCACTAACTTGGTTCACTTATGTAGGTGAAGACCAGATTTTGCTCTGCCTGGTTTCAAAGGGCTATTTTAAATCTCTGCGCTTGGGCATGCGGTCTCTGCACAATGGCATGTGTGTCGAACTTGTTGCTCTGTATTCGTGACACGTCCAGCTGCATCCTGTACTGTCATAGCCCAGGTCGCTGGTGACTGCCAATTAAAATACATCACTTGTGTTTACATACTGCACTGAAATGTGCTGGGATGAGATACTGAAGTTTCCTTCAGCCCTGAACTGTAAACTGTAAGAAATTAGTATGCAGACAAGCATGCAGAGTACATTTCTGAATGCTCAGGTACGTAAAGTTTTTTTCATAAGATACAGTGCTGCTGCAGCTCCCTGATGCAGCTTTCCTAAAGCACAGGGTCCCTTGTCGAACTATGAAAAAGGCAGACATTTTCTGCAGTGGTTTCCCTGGAGTCACCACTTTGCTTATTCTTGCTTCTTTCCCATATTGCACAAACATGCCTTTAACACACAAGCTCCTACTGCAGAAACAGTCTAGAAAGTCTGCCACTGTTTCTTCTGGGTTTCAGGAAAGTATTCTCCTTTGAGTTTTATGACCTGGTGTTTAAGATTCAGGGACTCACTTGTAATTATTCCTCGTTTGATGTAACTTAGTAGAATATAATTTTTCCTAGGAAAATTGCCTTGTCTTGGATGTGCTCCTTTGGAAAATAAACTTATGCTAGTATTTGGCAAAGTTGGAAATAGGATAGCTTTGTTCTGAGAACTTTTCATCCTCAGATATCGATAGAGATTTCTTTATTGGTTAACATTTAGCAGAAACTAGGGGTTATTGTTTCAGGCTTACTGTCACTTTTCTTAAAAACTTAAAAAGCTATGTCAGTTAAGCTGTTGCAAAATTTTGGGGGGGTTTAGTTTGGGGGTTTTGTCAGTTGGAGAGACTTATTCTTACGTTGTTGTGAACGTAATTGGCCAAATTTATCTCTGGCATGTCTCCACTGAGACCAAACTCTCTCTTCCTCCCTCCATTCCTTCTAGCAGGTTGCACAGAATTATACCAGCCAGTACGTTTCTGGTGTTGTTTTCCCAGTTTGGGACATTTTGGGCTTACTTAAAATATGCCTTTTCTCCATTTAGCCAACAAGGACAAGGAAAGATAAATTACTGTTCTAGTTTGTAGGGCACCGGCTTCCTCACAGATTCTGTGACGGGATGATGGAGTTTGGAATCACTCCTCCCTAGGAATCTGTTACTATCCAGATGTGTCTCCTACTGCCAAGAACATTAACTGTCCTTCCTTATTAGATCACAGTACATAGTAGGGCCAAAACAGAAAGGCGAGGAGAAAAGTAAAATAGCTATATGATATTTTTTATTTTTTTTTTTTTTTAGTATGTAAGTACAGCTGCATTTGTACCATTTCATTTCATATCAGTAGCTTTTTTGTTGTCAATTTTGGTAAGTGTAAGATACATGATGACAATTTTGACCTCTTTGAAGTAAAATTGAGATTTTGGGCTTCTGCATTCTTCATGTTTTAATCCTACTGGATGGATTGGAAATCTGTCTATGATTCAAAGAGGACACCAAATCCTCTTATTTCATTGTCTTGGGAAGAGGCACGATTAGATTAATAACCATTAGCAAAGTAATTACCATTCCTCCAATGTCATTTTATTTTCAAGTTGTCCTATTCAAATTCCATGTCAGTCAGATTTGTTTCTAATCCATGGCTCCAAAAAGCACATAGGAGAAAGGAGCGAAGGAGGCCAGCTGAGAAATATTGGGCTTGAATATTATCGGTTTGAATACAATTATTGTTCAAGGGGTGGCATAAAGTAAGATTGCATATCTCTGCCTGCTAGCTCTAATGTTTTATCCTAGCTGGTAGGTATTCTATACAGATGTTTAAGTTTTTCGCTACCTCAAGGAGGGAGGACATCACTTTCTTTTTTAGACATAGTCACATATCTCAGCATCCATGACATCTTACCTGCAAAAATGTCTCCTGTCCACAGAGATGGTCTGGTTGCCCTCAGCTGAAGGTATAACTTGCTTATAAACCACGAATGCTATATTCAGAAGGTAAATTCATTGTTCCAGTGCACAGTCATAGTCATCTTTCTTCTCTACAGATATTACAGAAATAAGAGCAGTGAGCATGGTTTGAGAAAACCTTGCCCATTTTAATAACAGCTGAGGGAAAAAACTATGAGAGTTCTAGGAATATTTGATGACATTAGACCAGGAAGTATCTTCTCTGTGTAGTTCAAAGAATTAGTCTTCTGTGCATAAACAGAAGAGGCACGTAGATGTGTTTGCCAGATGATAATTAATTTTTATAATTTAGCCCTCATTATTAGTCTCTTGATTAAGAAAGCATGATTATTGGCTTTTTGAAAATGTTTCATAAAATTCTGCTAAGTTTCCCTTCTGTCAAGTGGATCAGCTGTCAAGTCCTTGTTAACTTGTGTGTGTCCATGCGATTCCCTCCAAGCTTTCAGCTTATGTAGCAAAAGTTTACTACTTTGTTTGCTCTCTCACACTACTCTGGCTCTAGTAATCTGAGAGATTTCCTTGATCAATATTTACTCCTGATAATAATTAGCTCTTTTTTATTATTTGTTGCGTACATTGGTGTGTTCTCTCGACTTAGAAAATCCTCCCCTTTCTAAACTGTTGCTTTTGCTTGTTAGCCAAACACTCCTTTTCAAAACAAGACTAATTAACTTGTGTCTAATGACCGTTTTCAAGACACTGCATAATAGTTTTCTTTCATTCTTTTGATATCATTATTTGATTAAAATGGAAATTTGATTACTACCAAAGCCTGACAAAGCATCAGAGCTTTAAGTAAATTGTTATTAATTTTTCTCAGTTCTTCAAAACTGTTGTCTTGCAAAGCAACAATTACTGGTACACAACTGGACCAAAAGTACCTTTGAATAGACTACACAGGAAAATAACTAAACTGCTGTGTCCCATATTCTCCATGATGGAAACCATGGAAAGTCTGCAGCAGATAACAGTATGAAGGATATAACTGTATCTTTGCATGAAGCGGGAACAGTGGGTTATAACCACAGAAAAAAAGCTTCAGCTATAATTTAGTCCCACAGTGTTTCATGCAATTTGTATGCATCTCTTCCTCTCTCAAAATCAGAAGATCAGGGGATTTGGATTGTAAATGCATAATGCTATAAGCAAGACAATCTACACCCCCTTCACAGCTCACACAAGGGGACCTCTTCACATATGGCTGAGTCAGTACATATAGACCTAAGCAAAAATATTTTACTCCCTTTGAAGAAGCAGCTTTATAAACTCAAACACAAAATAGCAAGGCAACAAAAATCTCCCTCTAACACAATCCAAAGTTGACATGAGATTTTTAAGAATATAGATGTATTTAGTCCATGTCTTTCACTGGAAATAAAGTATCTCTTTTGGTCCATGTCAGAAGTTGAGCGTGAAATGTTATTTAACATTATCCATAATTTATTGGTTGAATGGGCAAAACTAAATTAAAATAAATAAATAGAACTCCAAAGCAACATGCTTTCTGTCTGTGTTTTGCTTTGTTTTGATTTTTTTATGTTGGCAGGTAAAGGGAATTCTTTTACAGATGTTGGCAATACAATAAGACATGGGTGATAAAACTAAATGTGGAAAATTGCTGCATAGCACAGAAAGAGTGAAATTGGAAATTGTTTCTGTGACATTATGCTTCCAGTGGAGTAATTCTCCATATGAGCTTATTTGAAAGCTTTATTTTTATTGTGCTGCTTTTAAAAATGAATTACACAGAAAAATTTTTTGTTTAGGTGTTTGTTGTGAGCAAACAAATGTGTGCACTTATTCTAAATTGCTTCACACTGGATGAAATTAATAAAAGCATTGGTGGTGATCAGGACAAAAAGTTTAAAACAGAGGAAAAAAACTGTCAGGAAAATTAGTTCAGGAAAATTAGTTCGTATAAGGCTTTGGTTTTTCTACTAAATACTGCAAAACATTTGACTGTTTTGAGATCTCTTAAGTAGGGTTAAATTTAATATGCATTTTGACATTGATGCCACAGTCCTCTCTAAGAGGCCATCAGCTCTGAAAGGGACACAGGGAAATGATTCTTCATGCAAGGGCGATCGCTTTGTCTATACTAAGTTCTCACTCAGGTGACGTCTAAGGAGGCATCAGGGAAGTCCAGACAAAACTGTGTCTTAAAACACCCACATCTTAATCCTGAGCTTGTATGTCACATAGCTGGATGCACTGATAGGGCTGGCACTCAATTTTCCCCTCTTGTCATAAAAACGACCACAGGCAGATAATGTGGCCGAAGGCCTTCCTGAAGGAGCCCAGACATCATCTGCTGAAAGGGCTGGTGGGATGAATGTGTGGCCATTCATCGCTCAGACTGCTGAGAGGTGCTATGGGCATAGAAAGCCAGGCATGGCTCGTGCTAGCTTTCAGCCTCGGTGCGGCCCAGCCAGCTCAGGTACGCTACAGAGCAGCCTCTCTTTTACAGGAGTTGCTCTGTACGGGTGGGAGCCCAGTATTAACCAGGTGAACTTCTAAGATAGCCTGTACTGCATGCCTTGCCTCACCAAACCCAGACCGTGAATGATGAGCCCGGTTCCTGAGTTATGCCTGAAAGTGCTCATGCTGACACGATTTCAGGAATTTAGGCCCTTCAATATTTCTTATTTTCCCAGGGATCTTACACGTAGTGGTACTATGTAACACAATTCCTTTGTGCGATGCATTGCTGGCCTTGAGAGCTAAGAAATTGCTGTTTTGCTGGGAAGATGTTAATATATTAGTTCTTTACCTATGTAATGCACATGTATACTATGTAGTATCCATATTCTGGACTGTGAGTTGGAAAGTGCACACCCATGATTAGGACTGGGCCAGGCAAGTTCAGAAGTCAAGAGGAGGTTTCATCAAGAACCAAGAAGCCTAGGATCAGAATGATCCAAGGCTCAAAATCAGGAGATGCTGGATTAAGACCTGGGGTAAGCAGGCAGGAGTATAGCTGTATGTGCGTGGCACACATGGTAATTAAAAGCAAGCAGCAGAATTACCTTCTAAATGTTACTAGTTGGCTATATGCTGACTCAGCTCTCTCCACCTTGTTAAACTACTGCTTGCTGAAGAAGAACGCTTAACTGTTTGGGGACTTGGAGAGACAGCGGGGTTTTCTTCTCTTGCATAAGTGCTTTGCTCAGTTATGGCAGCACAGGTGAGCAGTTTCTGTGATGAACACAAACACTGGTGCTGAGCGAAATGCTTTCAGAGCCATACCTGGCTCCCAACACACCATCGCACTTCAGTGTGCAAACTGGGCCTTTCTGTACCTGTCCCAGAGTGAGCTCTGTATGCTTTACATATAAAAGAGGCTTGTAGACCCTGCTTGCTTTCTCATTTCCTGACTTCTGAGTGGTCTCATTACATAGCCAACCATGCTGTGGTTTTGTTTGTTTGCTTTGTTGTTATTTTTAATGTCTAGTATGCCAATTTTTGTAAAGGAGCACCTCAGGGTTCTTCAAACCCCCGTCCAGGAATGCAGCTTTCTCATCACTTAGTACTGAGGCTGACGGTCAGAGCTGCCTTTTGGCATCACGGTGTCTGAAGTCATTCTTGGCAGGAGTTGTTAAACTCTTTAAGTGAAAATGCAGCATTGAAGTTTCTGGGGAAGCACTAAAGATGTACTGAAAAATGTCATGTGCAGCTTAAAATTTGTGCAACCCCACCTACCAACAAGTGAAACCACATTGAGAATTGCAAAGAAACCATTGACAATATTATTGTGGAATCTGGCATGGTTGTTGCCTAAGGCTAAATATGAAACCCTTGAAAAAATAGGCTGGTGTTACAGAAATTATAAGACTATATGGGAATTATAAATATCAGAGGGGGAAAAAAATGTTTAGGAAATAGAACAAAGCACCTCAGCTTCTGGAATCAGACTCATGTTAGAAGCCAGTGTGAAATTTGTAAGTCTTGCTTGAGGGAATTGATGTGGCAAATGAATCAGTGTTGGCCATTTTCTTATTTTACTTTTTTCACTATTTATCTAAATAGTTCCCTAAACTATTGCCTCATTACTTTCCAAATCTTTGATGAGATCTCTTTTTTGTGAGACAACTAGAAAAAATACTGAAAGACAAATATGGAGAGATTTCAGGCATTGCCTCATTACTTTCCAAATCTTTGAGATCTCTTTTTTGTGAGACAACTAGAAGAAATACTGAAAGACAAATATGGAGAGATTTCAGGATTTCATACAGAGCTGAATCTGTCCTGTGAAAAAGCTGAGAAGTGCAAGTGCTTGACGTAGAAACACGGGCAGAGGATGCTGGAACGATCGATGTGGGATTGAAGGGGCAGCTCATAAGTGTGTGTATGAAGAGACTAAGCGTTTGCAAGAGATACACGGTGCCTTTCATTTCACCCTTCACGCTTCATCATTATATGAGTTGTTGGGGGGGGTAGAGTTTGTGAGGAAGCATGACTAGACTCCACTGCTGGTTTTTTGGTACCAGTCTCCTGTGTCTTTTGGCCACTCGCATCTTTGAAGTGTGTTTTAGTTTCACTGTTCATTAACAATGTCACACTCACAGCTTATCTTTTGTTCTGATGTTTTGTAGAATCATAGAATGGTTTGGTTTAGCACTATCAAATCCTCTGTGCAAAATTAGATGGGGATTGGCACTATGAAATCCTGTGAGCATAATTAGATGGACACTATGCAACACTGAGGGATTTAAAGGAGTGCTGGTACAGTGAGCAGAAGTAGTTATGCTAGGACACCTGTAGCTATCACTTTGTGGCTAAAGTCACACTAATTTCTCACCAAAGAAGCTCCAAAACCTAAAACTTCACACATTGGCTCTACGGGACACTCCCTCACTGCAGCTGAAGTAATGATATTTTTCTAAGGGGGGTTGTACTCTGTCAGAGTATTATTGAAGCAATAAGAATTAGCCTTTATGTGTCTTGAGGCAGAGATTTTGTCTTCCTTTACAGTTGAACAGTGAATAGAATTTTTTGACAATTACTATGAATAGCAGAAATGCGATCTTGTATGTATTTGAATTAAACAAGGCTTGTGGGACTATAAGCAGACCACCAACTATCTGCTTAATTTAGTTATCGTAACTGCTTCTCCCTTGACTGTGGAAAGTGTCTGACTTTAACTGGGAGGCCTGAATCATTCATCTTTCTCTTAACCCTAAGCTTTAGTTAATCTCTAAGTAGGAACTAGTGGCAGAACTATGGTATGGATCTAGAAAAGTAATGAAGAATACTGGTAGTATTACAGCCAGATAAGTAATGGGGAGAGAAGAAGGGTTTATAATATTTTATTTGAAAGCCTTCAGGAGACTTTTTGAGATCATTCCAGAAATACTGCATTGGCAGGTAGGGTCATTGCAAAGACCACAGCGGCATTACCATAATACCACCCTGGTTTGTCTGCTATGCATTTGTTCTTCTTATGAGGGGTTGGTAGTGGACTGAAGACTACAGAGATTAAAATTAAAATTTCTCTGCAGAGCAGCAAGAACAGGGATGAGCATCGGTTACCTCTCAGTGTTCCACCAGTGTAAGTCAGCTCTGATTTGAGGTTTTCTAATTCCATTCAGGACTCAAACATCTCTGAGGAGAATGTTTCCATTTGGCAAGTGTCTACTGATGCTAATACTGTTAATATTGCTGTTGATGGTTAAAAATAAGTGAGTGCTAACATAGTTCCCAGGGATTATGGGAGTGGAAATTTTCAGAAAATATGTATTTGAGTGAACTTTTGATGCAAATTCAAAACCGCATATGCTTTTCCAACGCTTATCTGAACTGTTCAGAACATTCACATCTGATAAATTTGATAATCTTTTTAAGGACCTCCATTTAGTGCAGGTGCTCTAGAAATACAAGTAGATATCACATATTATAGTTGTTTCCAGCTCTACTGGTCCTTGCTTTAATAAATAATCTGTCCTCTGAGCACTTAAAAATATGGAAAAAATTATTGGCTGTATTGAAGAAACAGTTGAAGACTTTAAAAAGGACCTTTCTTATGTAATGATGTGGTGCTTTTTGTGTTACACTGCATAAAATAGAACCTGGATAGCATTGACCATGTACTGACAGACACTTTTAATCTTTTCTAAGATGTAGTTCAACTGCTACAGAAAAGTAAAATACCGTGCCCCCCCCCGCCCCCACCCCTTTTTTTCCCAAATCTACAATGTCACTCAGGTCCCCAGGGTTACTATTCTCAGTAATGTGATGATGTAAGAACAAACTTGGTAACATACAAGGATGGAGAAGTTAATAGTCTGTCCTGGAAAAAGGAGCAGAAATCACTCTAGCTTTGCAGCATCCATTCCCCTAGAGGAACAACCTTTTATGTGGTTCATAAAAAGAGAGAAGTACCATCTAAAGAATGCTACTGCTCTTATGGAGATTTAAGGAGGTTCTGAAGTAGAGAGAGAAAAGCAGGGGAGAATTTAGAGTACAGAATGGGCAATTTTGAAGCAGCAGCTCTTGATATAGCCAAGTTGGAGGAGAAGGCTTGGGCTGAAATTCATGTGATTGTAAATGTCTTTGTTCACGTATCCAAACCTCAAGAAAGAACTGAGGCTGGATTTAGTGTGTTGACTGTGTTTTAAAGGGGAAGTGAAAGGTAATTGCTCACAGATGGCATGGTGATCTGCGATAATTGGAACTGTAATACCAGCTTCAGGGAAGAAATTCTCAGCTCTCTGTAAATGTTAGTTTTCTGATAAGTCACAGGGAACTAAATGCTTTCTAGGAGCAAACCGTAACTTTTTTAAAGGCTAGAATGCATGTTGTATTCCATACATCCACATCACACTTCTGATTGTTGGCTTCTGTTTAACATCTTAATTAAGCCCTTGGAAACTATCTCAGATAATACCACATGCTAATGCAACTCCAAGTCCACTGCGGTAGCTCGTTTCAGGATAGAAGGGGAAGGAGATATGGGAATTCTCCTCTGGGAAATGAGGTTTCCTTGATGCTTTTTTCTGAAGCTATTTTTAACCCAGGGACTCAAAGGGGCCCATCTGCATGGCAAAATATACATTGCTTAGGGTGGTCAGATTTTGGAGGGCTAATCTAAGTGACTTTTTGGTGTGCTGCTTTGAATAGTGTAGACAGCAATGTTCCACAGTCATGAAAGGATATGTTCGAGTGTTATAACTTGGTACTTTTGCCTTGCTGCTTCTCCAGCCAGTCCCCTCTCAGTTCTGGGCCATGGCATCCGACCCTGGTGTCTTTCAAAGCAACAGACACTGCACAAAATGTAGATGGTGCTGTCTACCCATCCTGTGATGTGTGAAGTAAGAGCCTTGACCTAAGATTGCTACAGAAATAGTGATTTATAGCTGTAAGCACTTAATGCCAAAATCACTTTGTGAATTAGGTGGAACGAAAAAAACAACAACTCCCATTTTGCAGAGTGGGCAAAACTGCTTTCACAACAAATGGTTCCAGAGCTTATTGAAAGAGAAAACTGCAACTTAATTAAAGGGACAGACAAGTAGAGCCAAGAGTGGGTGGGAAATAATGCCTCTGTTGATCTTTACACAAAACAAAGCGATAGTGTGAGTAAAAAATGAGCAAATAAATAAAATGCCATGAGAAGGGTCAGAGTTTTCCTAAGTAACACCTACAAGTCGTGTGTCCAACCTCTGTTCTGCATATCTGAATTAATGAATAATGTGTTCTAATTCAAAAGTACTAAGTTAAAAAACAAACAACAAATAAAGTGTAGTTAAATTCCTACAAGAACACTGGATTGGAGAGAGGAGAAGAACATATCCCTCCAAATTTTAGTGTGCTTTTTCCTGTCTTCAACGTATGCTTGCAAACCCAGAATATGCATGCTGAGCTTTTAAAAAACACAGCTAAATCTATCCTGTGGCGAAACACGTGCTGCTGTGTCTTAACAGGAAAAACACCTATTGGGGTGAAATTGTCCTGAGCCAGAGAGCCAACACAAACCCTAAACTTTTCATCTGGTTTCTGATGGATGGGCAAGACCTCACTTGGATCTTTTTTAGCTCTTTTGGTTCTCTGTCTTCTGGATTTTTTTTTTTTAGAGTAGCACCTCCTTGGTAGTTATGGGCCTGTCAACATGGGCCTCATAAATGTTTTCAGGGCTTTGTAGTTCATCCATGTGAGAACTCACATCGGTCTAAAACTTGACTCAATAGGTCTGAGCCTTTGGCTTTGCACTGCGCTGCTGCAGATCTCATAATATATTCATGGAGCCTCCTAGGTTCTATCAGCATCAGGGAGATACAGTCTACATTCTCAGTAGAAAAAGGAATTTTGTCAAAAATAGGTGTTGGTTTTAATAACTTGCTTTAGTGTTTTGCTAGATGCACTGACTTTTGAAGTTAGTGAATTTGCATGAATTTTCATTCTGGGATCATTTTATTTAGGGCTTTCTTGTTTCTCTGAAATGTTGAAATCTCTGCTTTCCTGAACAGTTAGTTATTTTATAGACTAGTATAAGAGTACAATAGAACAAGAATTATTTTTCAGACATGTGCATATTTATAGTTTACAGTAACTTTTATTATCTGTACTAATGTATACGGTCTTTAAGATATCATTTAGGGATCTCTCAGGAATTTCACACATTCAGATTTAAATCACCATTGTCATTCTTTCATTTCCTAATTCAGTGTATGTTCCAGCTTTTTAGTAGCACCTTGTATCGCTGTCAGTGACTCTTAATTTTTTAGGGGATTGAAAAAATAATTTCTACATTGGCAATATTGCTTCTTATTTTTTATATACCACTGCTAGGGTGGAAGAGGAATTGTCTATTTTGATAGCAGCACAGCTTGTCCAGGCCATTTTTAGTTCAATGCACAGACCACTGTTGAAATTACAGCTTTAGAGATTCTTTATATACAAAAGTTTTGGATACATTTCATGTAGAATGATACAGTGATTTATGTTCTGGGCATGCAAAGTGGTGTCCAGGGCCCCTTTACTAATCACTGGCAATTTGGTCAGTCTATTGCACTAGGAGGAACTCTATTTTGAAAAAGGATGTGACATAAAAGTTTGAAAGAGATGAGAATGATAAATGAGCTATCTTCTTCACTTTTAAAATGATCTGGCATTTGTCCACTGCAAAATTTGAGGCAACTGTCTACTATTTGGATTTTCGATTATTTGCACTGGGTCCTCCTGTGCCAGTGGATTCAACTTCATGAAGAAGCAGAGACTATGCCTGGCTGAGGGCAGTGAATGCACACCCTCGGCTCTCCAGACCATGGGCTACAAAAGAGGAAAGAGCTTTAACGTGAAGTACAAATAATGTAATAAATCACAGTACAAAGCTGCTTAGAGTGCTTTTCCTCACTATATCTCATACTTGCTTTCTAGTTATCTGGAACCTCCTCCTCCTGTCACTGACAAGAAGGAATTTTGCCAGTGGCATCGATAGGAGGCAGTTTGCTTCCTTTCTGGTGTGGAAATCGGTCTAACAGTATCTTGTGTTTTATATAATGCTTTGTCCTGAAAAAGCCCTTAAGCATTTCACAAACTATGAATTCAGTCATCGTTTTGCCACAGGCCTTGGGCAGAGCACAGCCCATTGTTTTTCTTTCTCCAGCACAAGGCAGGCTGGCGTTGGTTTCTAGCACCCAGTAAACACTGCCTGGGGAAGACTGTGGATACCTCAGGAGAGATTTAGGAACCAGAACCATCAACAGGGAGTTGCATGTTTTGTCTAACAGCACAATGCAAAGCACTGCTATATTAAATCTTAAATCCCACTCTCTCCATCCATACAACTCTACAAAGAAAAAATACACCCTCCCTACGACTTGCAGCCCTCAATACCTTCTTTTTAAGGTAGCTTTCCTGCAACCTACCTGCCATCAAGAGAGTAAGTCATTGTTTTCATTCAAGTGTAGGAAGGCAACTCTTGCAGTAGGGCAATCTCAGTGGCTAGAACACTGAGCCAAGACGGAGGAGATAGCAGTTGATTCTTGTCTTCACCTGACTGGTGAGCGCTCCTTATGGCTATTGGCCATACTCCTCTCCATTTTGTTGAAGCTGTTCCACTTAATGGGAATTTGTTGCAGATTTACTGGCCCAGTGAGGGGGGGAACATGATACTTAATGTATTTTTTTAACACTTATCAGGGAAAAGGACTGGGTTTAAGTTACTGCTTTGGAGAGCATTTGTGTTTCACATAAAACAGCTATAGGATGAAGTACCTGTGCTGACTTCGGAGGAAGACCTGGAATTTGGAACCTTGTCTTGCTTCATTTGTTGTAGCCATTAACTAAAGAGACAAAATTCTCTAGTTTTCCTCAGGCAGTATCAAAATCAGTGTTCTCTGCAGTGCATTATATATTTTGGGGCCTTCTGAGAATTAGCCTTTCCAGGAAGTCTGGCAGATGGGCCTGATGGAGATCACAGCTTTAATGATTACAGGTTTGATGGGGCTGATGTTTAGGCATGAAACACCTCCTTTGAACATGTATCTAAGCAAGTGATCCAATTTCACCAAAGAAGTTTCATCTTCTCACTTCAGGACTCAAATCTCGATGTTTCAAGCCTTTGATTAATACTCAGGCACGAGATCACCTTTCCTCTCCTGCTGTTCCTATCCACTGTTGGAATATGTTATCTCCCCGGTAGGATACGGAGCTTTTTACCTGTTAAGGCAACGCTATACAGAAGGCAGGATACTGTATCTGTCTGAAATAACCTTAGGAATGCAACTATCATGGGTAATTGTGTGGAAAGCACCTTGGGGTGTCTGATCTTTGAAATGGTTGTGGCCTTCATTTTATGCCTATATTCAAAAGACACCATCACAAAAAACCAAACCAAAACAAAAACTGCATGCACGCTCGTGCCCCCTCACATCATGTTGGGCAGTGATTCAACACTGACTCAGACCTTTCTACTGAGACAGCCATGCTGTTTCCTGCAGCAGGAAAGAATCTCAGGAAACTGGAATTCCAAGCACAAAGTAGTGGCCTTGGGTCCCCTTTGTGCTTTCACAGAAGGTCCTATTAATATTAACCAGCATTAGGGACAGAGCAGCTAAGGAACAGTTCAACAGAGAATGCTAATTTACTGTTTAAGAAATTTTGTGGGTTAGATATTTGGTTGGGGTTTTTTTTTTTGTTTGTTTGGTTTGGTTTTTGTGGTTTTTTTAGGAGAGGAAACTGAGCTATTCCCAAAGAAAAGGGAATAGATGATGGTTATAGACCAGTCTGAAACATGAGCATGCGTAAAACAGTCACTGAGCTGTACAAGGAGGGGTGTGAAGCTACGTGTCCATGGCTAGGGGATTCACGTGAGCGTGGGCAGTCCTGGACTCTCCCCCCAGGACTTCTTTCCTCCACAGTTTAAACATACATGCAATCTTGGGAGGCAGGACAGCAACCTCTACATATCTCTCTTGGCCCCGACATTGACATAAAATTCTGCATAGGGACATGGCAGCCACTGAAAGGGTGAAGTATGCCGTCGTATCTCGCACAGACTTCGGTTAGGTATTTTCCTGGGAGCCCAAAAGTTTTGTGTAAGTGCTCTAATTACTAAATGAGGCTACCACTTGAGTAGTTGACACTATTTATCTCTTCCAGCAGCTGCATCCTCATATGTGAGTCCTGCTCACCTGCTTGAAAAAAAACTTTGTAAGCATCTACTCTCAGGAGAGGATTTAATCCTGAGGGAGTTCAGGCATGTGCCCGAGCTCTGGTTCAAGGCCTTAAGCCTCAAAGAGGTGCAGGATTTCAGACAGACCCTAGGTTTAGTGTTTCTTGCTGGCTCTCCCTAGAAAACTCCCCTTGCATCTTGATGTCACTAGGTTTTCATTCTGACTGCTGGTCACTTATAAGGGTCTCAGTACCTGAGCATGATTATGGTATATATTTTGAAGGGGCAGGCATCTAAGCATGAGATGCTGCAAATTTTTTACTTACATGCTACTATGTCCCTTGCTTGTTCTAGGTAACTTGATATATATGTTTAGAGCAGTTACATAGGAGATGGGACTTTTGCCCATTGATTTAATGTGTGACTTTCAGAACGTGTGACTTAAATCCTTTCAGTATCTCAGCCTGTCATCTGTTTTCTTGGATACCCTGCTGTTTATCATGCCTGGCTCTCATTTCAATTTTTTCAGTCTGGATTGCAAGCTGGTTTAGACAGAGACCATCTTTTCTGTGTTTGTCTTATGCTTGATACACAGTGAAGTTCTATCCTTGAATCATAACTACTAGCAGTGCTAATTCTCCATAGGCAGATCCTGAGGCCACAAAGGTTGCTGAAGGTCAGGTCATTTGCCTTTAAAATTTTCTTTAATAGGAACTGAAAGCACTCTGCTTTTTGGAGGAACAAATTGATTTTCTAGGATAGTGATCAGTGTTAAAAATTATGTATTGGCTGAGAAGCAGCTGGAATTCCATGTTGCCAACAGTTGTTGTTAAGTTGCTGGTCCCTGTTCTGGTTAGTATATGCGAATGCAGCACAGCACACTGCAGTTGCCGTGCCTCTCCTTGATCGCTTGTCGTTTTATGTAGCAAGTCAGTCTGGCTACCGCACCTTCTCTGCAGTCATAGCTTTAAAGAGCTGGTGATGCATCACTAGTGATAACCTTAGCACCATTCCAGGCAAAAGCTGTTGAGATTTTGTTTTCACCTTCTTCTGACTAACTGCAACTTCAGGGCATTTTACAGAACTTTCATGTTTGTTTTCTTGATTTACAACAGGGTTTACAGTGATGAATAAGTGAGTCATTCACTAGTGCAACCACTTCGTAAGCTTTTCCGGGGTCCACCTTAATGTGAGTCAGAAAAGTATGAGTGTAGTGCACCCTACAACTGAGAACCAGTCACCCTATCTGAGAAAGGAACACCTTATTCTTTCAGTAAACGATTATTTTTGATTTGTCTGTGCAAAGTGAACATCTGCAGTACGTATTCTGTGGAATTTGTGAGGTGGTTAAACTGAAATTTTACTTCTTTCTTTCTCATCAGCTTGCTTTGCTTTACCCTGTTTTACCAAAAAAATAAGACTCCTATCTGAAATTGAATAGTTTAAATGTTCTGCTGTGCTGTCTTCATGGTAAAGATATTAACTGTTCAGTTTTTCCTATTCTCGGGTGCCTTGTAGACTTAACATCTTGCTGCAGCTTTGTTTTATTTTCCCGCTGTGTTCCAAATACCTCTGTGAAAGTATTGTGGGGATTAATTCTTCATGCTTCTCAAATACTCTAATTTTGTCTAGAATACTCCCATTTTTCAGGATAATGAATCTGTTTTCCTTTGAGCTCTGTTTTTTACTCTAATTTCTACTGTCTATGCTGTGGATAGGTGCGTTTCTCTGAATAGAATTTAATGCACAGAGTTGAGACAGAATGTGAGTGTGAATCTTACTGGCAAAGCTTCTACTCCCTTTAACCCAAATTTTGTTTAGGTAAGGAACAATAGATTAAAACCATACATTGTGCCTAATCTGCACCAATGTCACATAAACTGGCCTGTAGCTGTCATGTAAGGTTTCAACATAGCTTTGATTGTTTTACCTCACATTTATAAATAATGTAATTAAGTGCCACTTATGGCAAAAACCTGAGTAGTTGCACAGAAAAACAAAATAGTGTAGCGTAGTGCAAACACACTGAAAACATAGGAAAAGACAGACTATGAGTCTATTGAGATGTTAACTGGACAGGTATTCAAAGACACGAAAGTCATGTATCAGTTATGTAAATTGTAGTGGCTATAAACATTTGCTCATCAAAGAGTGCCTGTCAGACAATTATCTCTCATTACCTGTATAGATTTTTCTAAAGTCAGTATAAAGCAGTTATAAGAACTTGTTATGAGCAAGATTGCTTCGATAATAAGAGATAGAAGACTCAGTTCAATAGAATAGGAAAAATAACGCTCCTTTAGTCCTATAGGCAAAATGGTAGCTTATGATTTTACTGCTGAAGAATGAAGAGTTCTGCAGATAAACTGACACAAATTTATTTCAGAAACCTTAGTTTCCAGTTGTGATTTCTTAAAAGGAAAACCTCGAGTTAAATAGCAATTAGTATAAAATGTTAATGGAAGAAGGCGAGCATGTAAGGGAACAAACAGCGGCTTGCTCAAGCGGAAAGTAATCTTTGAGTTATTGAGCAAAAGAGAAAGATGGGATATGTGTTCTGTGCAGCTGGGCTTATCCTGTAGTTTGCCTTTTTTTACCTAGACTGAATCTTAATAATTTTAGCTATGTAATTTGCCATAAAATAATAAACTTGGAATTGGAGCCTGCGATATTTTTAGCAATGCCTTACTTTTTCTTTCTGGTAATATTTCCCAGACTCTCCTCCATGTACATCCTCATT
Source organism: Egretta garzetta (assembly GCF_000687185.1). Lineage (NCBI taxonomy): Eukaryota > Metazoa > Chordata > Aves > Pelecaniformes > Ardeidae > Egretta > Egretta garzetta. The sequence goes on from NW_009259063.1 coordinate 1,997,550, forward strand.
AGTCACTACTGCAAGAAAATGAATGGCAACTTGCATTTTTTGAGTTTAGAGTTCCACACGCTTTCCTGCACAACTCACTTCAGAATCGTCAAATGACTTCAGTCCAAGTGAATCTGCCATTTCTGTATTTATTTAACATCGGTTTTACTGAGTTGTGGGTGGAATGAATGGTATCAAAATGTTTAGCTTGTGGTGGTTGGAGGCATTCTCATCATATTTTCCTGTTGTTATGACAGTCTTATCTGTTTACTTTTTTGTTTTGCTTGCAGCAAGCGTACATAGTCCTAAACTTCTGAGTTGCTTGTGAATTAAACCGTTGTTCCATTTTTAGTATGTTTAAGAATTATTTAGAAGCTTTTCTAAGTTTTAATTATATTTCAGGATTTGTATGCTTGGATAGAAATTAAAGACAGATTGAGGAAAGGACTGCTCTACAGTTTCAGTTAACCTTTCTTAGTATGTAGATTTTTCCTCACTGCTTCCTATTAGGCGAGGGCCAGTGTACAATGTAAACTGCAGAAGTACGAGAGCAATTACTCACATGCCATGCAACAGTGGCTTTCTTACCTAGGTGTTCTTCATGAAGGCGTAGTTGGGAATAGCTAACAGAGTAGCCAGTCCTAAGTGGATGGCAACGCTAGTCGTGAATTAACTCCCGAGGCAGTGTCAGTTCCCCAGACAGCATCTTAAGGCAAATCAGTATACGAGAGTTTCTGCTTTGATGTAGTAGGGCCAGGAGGAGTGAACAGAGTGTGGTTGCCTCAGTAGCGGTCTCAAACTAAAACAATGCTGTTCGTAAATCAGTACTGTTAGAAGCACTATTATTCTGGTAATGTGTTGGAGAAACAAGGGATTAATCCCCATTCTCCAGGAGGCCAGCTGCTTGACTGGGACAGATCTTTTCAAACAGCATTCTTGTTGGTGATTAAGCCTTCTTAGAAAATCTTCTGACCAGCTCTACTCACCAGGGAGCAAAGTGAAGAAAAGGAAATGTGTTCAAAATGGTTGGGATCTGTATGAAAACCACCCTAATCAAGTTTTTTCCATGCTGTGTATATTGAGGCAGTACATCAAGTGTTCAGAAATGGAGGAAAAAAACCTGTGAACATGTAGACAGAGCATTCAGATTTATTTTTTTTCTCCAAAACATGGGTATTTAAAACTGACAAATTCCAGCTAGTTCTGCCTAATTTGCAGGTGGCCAAAGAAGAACATGGTGAGGAACTGAAGAAAGAGAGCAGAGTCTCAAGAGGAAAGGAAGGGAAGAACCTTCTCTTAGACATTAATAGAAACTAGTTCATTGGTAGGGTAGTGGAGAGGACAAGTAGCTTTTAGGCATGCAAATAATAAGGTAGGAGGGCTGTACTGCAAGGCAGATCTAAGAGCGAGCCCCATGAAGAGGATCATGTATCAGTGGTCAGTTAAGGGCTCTTTGATTACTAGAAAGGGTGCAGGCTGTGTGTGGAGTTTTCGCTTCTAGCTTTAAAGGACATTATTCTTGGCACAAAGGTAAAAGAGGTTTATTTTAAAATCAAACCAAACCAGACTTTGTAGTGAAAGAAACCATAATTTGCTTATTTACTAAGGCAGCACACACAAATCTATTTAGTTTGAAAATGGAGATAGCCTCTTGACTACACTGTTACAGCCTACCAATTGCTGTCTTAATTGCTGCTACCAGTTAGCTTAATAGGGAAATCAACTGTTGATTTACACAGTTAATATTCCAAATACATTTGCATACATAAATACACAGCCTTGATTGATTTTTTATTTATTTTTTTTTTTTTAAAAAGACGTTAGAAAAAATACCTAGCCTCTTTGTCTGGTGGTTTTGGTTAATTCTCCAGAAAGAAAATTACCCTCTGCAAACAAAAAGTGGACTTGAGCTAACTCATTAAAGAAAATTACTTCAGACCATAGCACCAACAAACACAGGAAGAACTTACATTTTCACAGGTCACCTAAACTGACTTTTCTCTGAATACCTGTTACTGTTTTCAGGCTTGTATTCTACATTGCCTCCATGGTCCTCACCTGCTTCCTCTACTAGGTCAGGAATTTACTGCTACTGAGATTAAGACATCCACCCAGCTGAACAATCTGACCATGTCCATGAAAATCTAGTAACGTTGCCTTCCAGATGTTGCTCTTCACCACCATTTTTCTATCAGATCAGGCTTGGCTTTAATAAATGAGGTTTATTTCTTACCAGTAATTCCTAAATTGTTAGAGTATTGATGCAGGCTTGGAGGAAGCTGGACAGCACCTTGTTTAGTCCTGCTAAAGTACAAATACACAGTATCAGTCCTATACAAGTGTAAAAATAGTGTGTGCCTGGAGGAAAAAAACCCACACTGCTGAGAATGAAAGCTAAATATTTCCAGAGCCTGCATTTGAACCAGCTTTTTTTTGTGTGTGTGAATTTCTGAAGCAGTGTAAACCAGTGTCCTGGACTGGGGACACAAGACATGCTTCAGGATTTCATATGTGTAGGGGATTGGGTGGGTTGTTTAGGAGACTGAAGTCTAGGTCAGAGAGGCCTGGTTAGAGGATTGCCATGCTGAGACAAATGGGACAGTGTTGCCTGCTGTACCCTCAATGCTGAAAGAGCAAACTCGTCACTGGATTTGTTTGGGATGTGTGAACATGGTAGTAACACGGGGGAAGTTTGGGAATTGCTGACTGGTTTGAAGTGTGTGCTGGAAGGAAAACACTGGCCTCAGAAGCTTAGTTCTCAGCTACTTTGCTGTAATTGCACACAATTATATCACTTTTATAGAGGGTTTGATTGTAGTTCTAAAAACACTAGATTACTAGATAGGAAAACTGGATTACACTTTTCCACAGTAGGAATCTTGCTGCTGAGACTGGTATTTGCTCAAGTCCATCATTATTCAATTGAAGAGCTTGATGCTCCTGAAGAGAGACGAATTATTGCTTTGAAGAGCTGTGCTGGCAATGAAGAAAATACCAATGATACTGCTGGCTAATTATTTTCAAGTCAATGGTAGGGCTATGTTATTACTGCAGAGACTGAAATGCAGTGTTGAAGATGCTGCATTTACTGATGAGAAGCTCTTCATTCTGACAAAGAACTGGCTTGCTGGCAGGCAAACTTGTCCTGCTGCTAAAGGGAAATTGGTAGTGCTGAAAGATTGTTTTTGAGACCTTCAAGAGGGATAGAAAGCATTTTAGAGAGTTTCTCTAAGGCAAACTTGAAAAATAAAACCATAATAAAAAATCCTACTCCATTGTAGCAACAATAAAACATCCCTATTAAAGCCTGCTCTTGCAGGTTTTTTTTGAAAGGCAGAGACCCTTGAACACCACTGGAAGTTTTGTATGTTTTTAGGGTTTATTCTTCAACCTTAAATTTGAGTTTGATTTATTTTCGGGAATGTTTGTTCTGTAAGAGGACTGCAATATAACATTTTTGTCATACATATTGTGAGAAGGGAAGACAAGAAAAGGAAAAGGAGAATACCAAGAAAATAATATTGCAGGTAACGTTTTAAGGGGAACATTGAAAAGGGAGAAATAGGATGGACAACAAAAAAGGACAATATGGATTAAAATGTTAAATGGTTTTCAGGTTTAAAAAGTTTGAGGTAAAAGGAGGAGAAGTAACAGCACTTCAGAGCACTAACAGTAAGCCAGAGAACAGTCACACCTTGGAGGCAACTGTTGTCATGTTGTGTATTGGCTTCGAACAGATTCATTTTCTCCTAACGTACATTGAAACTTTTGTCCACTATAATTTTAAGCATGCAGCTGTGGCTGCTTGTGTCTTTTTGCTGAACTTTCTGGGTTGACTGAAGTATATGCTAAAGAAATTTTCAAGGACATCCACGCAAGGATGGATATTTATAATTATAACTCATAAAAACTGAAGTATGTAAAGAAGGCAGATGCTTTGCAAAACATCTTGTAAAAGTGATTATTCTGCCTCACAAATTACTCGCCAACTATCCCACTTCAGTAAGAATTTGCAGGGTGGGATACTTTGATTAAAGCACTGTACCTTTATTAGAAGAGTTCAGCCTGTGACAATACCAGGGCCTCCAACAGTATCCAGAGGAACACCTTACCAATATGAAAACCCCAGAATTGCACTTTGTTGAATTTTTGATACTTTCTTTATTCTTCAAGCTTCACAGAAGTTGAGCTGGCTTTAATGTCTAAACATATCTCTAAATATAATCAAACTTAGCCTGGTATAAAACAACTGCTAGAGAGCCATAAATACATACGGATTTCTTGGCTAATTCAGTGCAGTATGCCTTTTTGTTTTGAACAGTAGTATGTAAAGGAGTGGTACACCTCCTTTAGGTAGGAGAGAAAAAATTGGTTTGTCTGTGCTGGTACGGGCAGGTTGAGTATCTTTTGCTATTTCCCTAAGACCTGTATATTCAGTAGATAATTCATTCCTGGATCAGGTTGCTTTTATTATACCAACCCACATACTAGATATCTTCTAGTGAGCCAAAAATTCCCCATGATGTGGCTTGTTGCCCTTATTTGATTGTTTAGACTAGAAAGGTTACTTATGACCTAAAATGAAAAATATATTTCCATGTATCATTCACATTTTTTATTGTCTTAAATGGTTGAAATTTAAAACTAAACTTACGCTTTCATTCTTCATACTTCACTGCTTTAAATTTGTATTCACTTCATCAAGCAGTGTTGGCTTTAATACTTACATGTGTTGTATTATATGGTTCTCCATTGCCAATGGCTAAGCTTCTAGATTAATAAGCCTATAAATTGATAAATAAATAGTACATCTCTGTGAATAAGTTGTTAGCCTGTGGCTTAGTTACACAATTCAAGTGTTCAAAATCTGAACTGAATCAAAGAGCATAATTTTTACAACCCATTTTCTAGACTGAGTAGTCAAATGGAAACTTTGCCTACCATTAATGCTACATTATTTTTCTACCATTATTTTCTTAAATAGAGTAATAAAAGTAGCAGAAATTACTTCATGAAGAGTGCAATAAACTATTTATATATTATCGTTATTTTTTATTTCTTGCAGCTCTTAGTGTTAAGATGGACCAAGTAATAAACACATGTGGTTTCCTATCATCTTAGCATCTACCTTCTCTACTCTACATCAGGCTGATCATTCCTACCCTATAGCTTGCAGGCAGTATGTTTCTTATGAGATGTTACGCTGTTGGTCACAGCAACAGGGTAATCAAAAGTTAAAATGGGAACGCTTTATGCCCACAACACATCACATCCACATTATTGATATTACTGGGTCCATCAAATAATCATGATTGCTGTAGTGAGCCATAAATTTATTCTGAGTTTCAGTCACTAGAGGGCACTTGAATGGCTTTCACACATACCATCCAGTAGATGACAAAAATACATACCAGGCTATGTGGGAATGCAGACTGGGCATATAAATATAACCTGTGATGCACTAAGCTTTATGTATACAGGAGAAAAGGAAGACTCCAGTGCACAATGGAAGCAAGTAAAGAGTCAAACCATTAAGAATGTAACAGGAAGGCACTGATTTCCTGGCTAAAAATGGAGAGTGTTTTTTTTTCATTAAAACCATGAGACAGATTTATCTATTCCTATAAAGAGGGAGGTAGGGATAGACTTTGTTTTATCTGCACATGAGTATTTTTAGGTTTTTTGCCAGTCTACCTGTAAAGCTCATACTGTGTTTCCTCTCAGAATTACCTTTAGTAGTTTATGACCACCAGACTCAGTGTGATGGAAGAAGTCTTCTTAGGTCGACTGAGGTTTCTGTATTTTTTTTAAGCTAATACTTTAGTTTACAGTTAAAAGGCATGTTTACCTCTTCTTTTTCCTACTAATTACTACTCCCTTTCACAGTGCATTTCAGTCACATACCTTTATGCCAAAAGACCTAGGCAACATCATGCTTCACTCACCTCTAATATTTATTTCTTTATTAGAAGTAGGATTTTAGTTTCTAATTTATTTTTGTTTGCCAGAAAGCTGGGGGGGGGGAAAGTGTTCCCTTGTAATATATATGACTTTATGGATTTCTCTAACGAATTGAAAAAAAGGATCAGATTGTAGCCTTTAAGGTCAGTTCTGAGCAAAAGGGGCTGTGAAGTGTGCTATGTCTCAGAAATATCAGCTTCTGTCTATGTTTCTTGGTTCAACTTTGCTCCGGCTTGGTCTGTAATAGCAGTTAACCGTAATGAAGACTCTAAACCACCTCAAATCTGACCGTCAGCTAGTGAGGTTTCCTGCTTCTCTTGCCCATATGCTGCACGGTAAAGGAGGCAAACACAACCACACTGCCTGTGCAGGGTAGATCTATACAAAGCTGAAGGCTGGAGGAAATCTTACTCCATCCTGCATGAAAGCAGTCCAATCCATCATCTGAAAATCCAAAAATTCTTTGTGAATGTCCCAGAATCGGAAACCAACCTTTTAGATAGTAGCCTAAGGCAATCTTTCTAAGGAACAAAATCTTTATGAATCATAGAATCCGTTAGGTTGGAATAGACCTTTAAGATCATCAAGTCCAACCGTAAATCTTCCTCAATAGTGAAAAATTTGGAGGTGCTATCCTTTTGCAACTCATGGAAAGCTGGAGCCCTCCTAACAAGCAGGAACTAGTATTCTTTTTGGCCAGACTTAATACAAGCAGATTTTTCAGTTTTGCTAACAAAGAGGCACTATGTTGCTTTAGTTCTCTTTCTAAAATAATTTGCTCTTTATTCACTCTGAGTTCTAAAATAATTCCAGATAATTACTACAGCTAAAACAGGTAAAGGAAAATAGAAATGTATGTAATTTTCCCAGGCTTTCATGTTTAACAAAAGACGGTGGGAAAACAATTTTCAAAAACAGAGTATCCAGAAAAGTGTCTCCATGTATCTGTCACTATTTGAGGGATCCCTGGAAAAAAAATGACAATGCTTTCCTGCTAAAGACCTCAAAAAGGAAATAACAGTTAAACATATTTGAAGTAATGCTGTATATAAATCAGTCATATGGCTTCAAATGTTGTACTTTTCCAATTATGCCTACCATCTAACATTCACTTTTTCCATTAGTGAAATGCTAGATATTCCCTTTGGCAGCTCTGCTTAAATCATTTGGGATTCACATTTCTATTTTCCTAGGGTGACACGTTCTACTTCCAAGATTGATACTGAAACCTGTTTTGCATCTCTAATTGTTGCCTTATTTATGCTGTAACCCCAGGATATAAAAGACTAGACACTGAGCTGATAGCATTGAGATGAGTTGGAGCAACTCCACTGAATTTAGAGAGAACTCCTCATCTCAGTGAAGTAAATGGGAGATTTGTCCTTGACTTACGAAATGTCAGGATGCTACCCAGTGAATTTATTCAGACTGACAGCAGCGTAAATGAAATTAAAATATGGCTGGTTTGGGACTGTGGAATAATATAGAATGCACTGGGGTCGCTAGTTTTACAAATCTTACCAGGCGGACTGTGCAGGCAGGCAAACCATATGAACCAGAAGAGAAGGTGACAGTTTGGGGCCTCAGACTTTTCCAAGCAATTCTTGGATTACTTTGCATTTTCTTGGAAAACATACCTTTCTCCAGTGGGAACTGGGATGTTAATGGTGCTTCCCAAATGAGCTAATTAGCTGTGTTTGTATGAATTAAACAGAAATGAAAAAAAAATAATAATTAGGGGAGTACCAAGGCTGGACTTCGTGCTTTCTGTGTTTGCAAGTTGCTGTTTCTGGAACACTGCGAAGCTAACTCATGGAAGCTTTACCTGATTAAAATCCCTCTCTTTCTCTATTGATTTGCTTCAGCCATGGGATTAACTGTAAGTCTTGTTTCTAGTCACAGTTGGAGAAATTCAGTATTGTGAGTCTTACTTGTCAAACTCATTTCATCTTTGTCACTGGAATATCATCATATCCCAAGTAAAATGTAGTGAGAAACATCAGGTTACGTTTCTGGTCTCTGGATCTGAAATCCGTTCACAAAATTTACTGAAGTACTTAAAACTTCAACAGAAAAGTATACTTTATATTTTTACCTCGTGCCTCCATTTAATTTGGTTTGCTCATTATGGAGAAAGATTTTAATCAGTGAAGTTAGTGAACTGGTTAATCTGTCATTATTTTGCTTTTCATTACCCTCCAAGATCATTCCTGTGCAGCTCCAGTATATTTAACTAAAATGAGGATTTAGCATTCTAAGGCATCAGCTTGTAATGATTCATTATTTCTAATATATTCAGTTCATACCAGATAATTTCAAAGTAAATCCTTTTAACTAGTTCCCTCCAGTGGTCCTTATTTGAGCATCGTGCTCGGCAGACTCCTGGAATCACTATGCATTACAACATCTCAGGGAACTGGAATTTAGCCTTAAAAGGAAAAAGAAAATTAGTGCTGTTTAATGAGGTCTGCTTTAAGTTCACTGACTCAGAGTGCCCAACAATATATAAGATCACTGTCAGTCCCTGTATTTCCTTCATATTTCTCCATGAAATGTCCTGTTTGTTATTATGTAATGAGAATTTGTGCCTCTGGATTACCTTTATTCAAATACAGAAATGAACTGATAGAAAATAGGTGCATGGATATTTGATTCTCAAACAAATTAAAAAATTTAAATTAGAAATGTAGGACCTAAGAGCAGATCCCTAACGTTTCCATAATTTTCACAGATCTTTGGATTTATGGGATTCTGGATGCAAGGGGAGTTATCTGGCAAAATTCTAGAATGATAAAATAATCAGGTAAAGTCATCCCAAGGGCACTCCTGTGCAATCAGATGGAGTTTAAGGAGAACATGTGGCTCCAGTTTTCCTTCTCTTGTCTGCAGTAGAAAGGTTTGACAATTCCAAAGGATTGGAGGTAAAATTCATCTTCAGAAGAAAAGAAAAATACGGGTTAGTTTTTTCTTTGAGAACTTCATGGGAATCCTTAGAGATTTTTAGCTGGTTTTGACATGTTTGTTTTGAGGAATTAACTTTCTCTGAATGTTGAACATTTCAAATAGGTTCTGTAGCTAACTGAAAGCTCTTTTGAATTAATACTTTTTTGTCAGCAAATGTAGTAAATAGAGAAAGCTAGGTAGAGAAAGATTAAATTCTGTGACTACTGGGCACAGTAGATAGTCAGAATTGTCAGCTTCCTAAACATCCTCTCAGCCCAGAGCTTGTTGAAATCCTTCAGATGCCTCTAACAGAAGTAACCTAGCTTCTTTTGGTCTTCTCTTTCTCAGAGAAAATGATGCTAGTGCTATTTATCATGAGTAAAACCTATAGCTATGTTTAAGTCAGATAATTTACGTTCATAAATGACAAGTGATTTGTTATGGGGGGAATACAGGCCCCTGTTCCCCTCCTGTGGAAGTCAGTGGCAAGCCTACCTTGGAATATTTTGGTTTAGGACTGGGGCCACAAGTGGGATGGTTATATCCATCTTATTCAGTGAACTGGGTTCCAGTGAAGTCAGCTGTTAGATTAGTCCAAAATGCAAAGGGATCATGGAGGGATAAAAACCAGTAAGTCTTCAGTGTGTGAAGGACTAGACCATTTAAACAGTAGAGGTTATGTAAAGTTTATTATTTTCTTTCTCATCCATATATAAAGCATTTTACTAAAGCTGGCTGGGAAATAAAAGTGAAATTTTATCAATATTTCTCACTAAGACCATAGGACTTTTTTTTTTTCCCCTGTAGAAAAAGCCAACATCTAGATGTCTATGGCAACTAGGTGGGATGTGGGAACCACGCATTCAAGGCTTTATGTCAGAAGAGGAAGAGCAGCCTAGATCTTCTATGTATCAACTGGTTGACCTAATTGCTGATCTCTAGTGTTCAGCCACTTTTAAAACTCTCTTGTGGGCACTCTCAGCTCAGTATAGCTAAGTACTCACTGTGTCAAATTAGAGAGTTCTCTTTAGCCCACAGAATGGACTACTTACTTGGGAGACAGCAGGTCCTTCTTTAAAACATGGACCTTGAACCACATCTCATCCAAGTACCAGGTAATTACTTACACTAATACGTATGTTGTTAATTTTTAAGTTTATTTCAGAATTTTGCTGTTGCCAGCAAAGCTTCATTTGAGGCATTACTTACCATTGGTCAGGGGATTTACTTGCTGGGAACTTTCCAAAGCAGAAGTCTTTTGCTGAAAATAATTTCTGATCATCTCTACTTATTCAATGGAAAGGTAAGCTAGCTGCTGAAACAATTCCATTAGCTCCTCAAAAACTTTTAGAAGCAAATTTAAAACTTTCTTTTGAGCCACAGGCTGTCAAGTAATATATAGTGTAAATATTAATTAGGGGAAAGAGAGTGTCTTTTAATTAGCTGTAATTTAAAATGTTGAATGCAAAACCCATTTTATCAGTGCAGCTTCTTTTTTGTTGTTTTTTAATTGTTACCTCTGGCCCTCTAAACTTCTCAGTAATCCAAATTAAATCTTTCCCAAAAGACCTAATTAAGCCTTTCCCAAAAAAAAAAAAAAAAAACCCAAACCAAAAAACCCACTGTAGCACAGGAACATCAAGAATAACTTCTGCAGTATGTTGGGTAAAGGACAAAACACCCTTGTCAAAACAGGATACCTGGTCAGAACCACAGGTCACTCAGCACTCTCCCTTCACACACTTTGCTGCCCAGATTAGAGATAGCCAGGAAGCGCGTGTTGTTTACTTGGAAGCTGGCATGAGAACTGCACTGATGTTCCAGCTCTCCAGGATGGAGAGGGGACGTAATAAAGAATGCAGCAATCGTCCACAACTTCCCTCCCTCGTCCTCCACGACTTTTTGACCATTAGCCTAGTTTACATTTAACAATAGGGGGAAAAAATAGTCATGTCGTCCTAATCTTTTCTTTTTAATGGGTTTCAGTTTAGCTATGCTTGCTTGGGTGGCTTTTTGTTGTTTTGGGGGTTTTTTTTCCTTGTGTTAAGTTCAGTTTCTTTAGACTACTTTCCTCTGTCTTGTAAAATGTTGTTAGTTGGTGCTGCACGCTCAGGCGACTAGCATCCTGTGTTTGGAGTTGGGTACAATGGCAGTGACAATGTGTGTCCTCTGTGACATGATGGCAAAATTCTATACGAATTGTTCCATATGTTCTCACACATGGGCTATGAGTTTACTCCATCAAAAATGTTGCAGGCAGGGAAAAAATACAGCCTTACAATGGCCATTAAAATAATGTAGTTTATAGGGCTGAATATCAAAGAATTTAAAAGGCAAGTATGCCCTTGATGGTCACTGCTGTGTGGTCTGTTACTGTTCTGGGTTTCTGGAAGCTGACGGGGAACACAGTGCCCTGGACAAGCAGCCTTCACAGAAATTTTTCAGTGGTACAGAACTGGACCTAATAACACTGTGCTTTTATCTCCTTGTGCTTCTGGGTTTTGTCTGTTTGATGTGTCACCAAAATCGGGAATAAAAAAGTGTCAGGAACATTTCCTTAGTTATTGTTTTTGCGTGGAATAAAGTGAACAATGACCCACAACAGGTTTGAAGGTAGAGCTATATAAACACTTAGTGTTAGTAGTTTTTCTACAGTGGTCATTTAAAAGGAGCCTTGTGGTAAAAGCCTGCCTCGCTAAAAGATACAAAATACCAGTAACGACAGTTCTGTGGACAGAAATCCCCAAAGCACATTGAGGAATGACTAAAATTACTGAATCCTCTAGAAGCTGCCACAGAATGATGCAAATAACCTGATAAGAGACAAATTTTAAGCTCCAGGAGCAGGGGAATACTTTAAGAGCTTTCCCTCCACTGTTACGCTGACTGGGCTCCATCAGGGCTTGTAATCTGAAGTACTAGGGCAGGACTTGTGGTGGCAATAGGAGATAGTTTGCTTTAGAAATCCCATCATACTCCTAATTTGACCAGAGTTAAATGACAGAGGGAGTTGGTACAATGCCAGTTACCTCATTTCCAAGTTACTGACACTAGACTTGAGGAACAGTAACAAGGTACAAAACCCAGGGATGCAATGTGTCTAATGGGGCATATAAAGCTTCAGTAGAAGACAACAGCTTAGACCCAGAATCTTCAAAGCTTAATTTTTTCTTCATTTGAGTACTTTCAACACAGATTATTCAAGTACTAACTCTTTCTTCCATTGAGGAATCTCAAGGGAAATATTAAGCATATGTCATCTTTTGGGCTATAATTCACAGGACCAAAATATATGTCTAGAAGCTGGCTCACTTTGGGTAGAAAAATAGTAACCCCAAAGCCTTTAAGTCTATTTAAAAAGCATTTATAGCAAAAAGGTGCCTTTATACCCTAACATACTAGCCATGACAAATGTATTCAAATCACCCTTTGTGAATATAAAAAGTTTCAAATGTGCCATGTAGATACACTATATATTTCAGTCTGTGTGGTGTACTTTCTTGATTTAGGCAAACAAGGTGCCCTGGCAGCTTTATGTTCATTAACTTGGAAGTACTATAGAGGACAATCTCAAAATTGAGTTTTAGCCTCATCCAAAGTGAGGCCTTTGTGGGATATCCCTGCTTTGAACTTGTAAATCAAGGGACGTAAAGGAAAATTAACTAGAAGTTACATGTACTAGCTATTGTGCAGGCAGTTCGAGTAAAACTGAAGACAGAATTTCAAAGCCAACTCAGATCTGTATAAGTGTATCTACACAAGAGATTAATGTGCCTTAAAAGGGAATTCAGATTAACTGTGAGAATAGAATCTGATTCCTAGACCGGTGATCTAACTACTTACACTTTGTACAGGAAACATGTAGTTACTTCCTTCAGTCTGTGATTAATGTGATTCAATCAGTCAATCTGGCATACTAAAAATTGTTTCTGTAACTGCTGACCTTTTTTACTAGCAGGCTTGTAGACAAATTTCTGAAAGTTTCTTTAGAATTTTTCTGTTATTTTTAAAGAGGTTAAAGTAAATGTGATTTTTAATGTCCCCACCATTTGAAATGTGCATGTTCTTGACTTTGTTAACCAAACATAACCTACTCAGGTTCTTCTCTGTACTTGAAGGCATCATAACAGGTGGATAAAAGTCAGGTTTGCAGGACCCAAGTTAGAAAGCATTAATGCGCTGCTTTCTGTCTCCTCTTGATGAGATTATGGGAAAACATGTAACTCGCTGCACTTGTGAGGCTGTAGGCATCAAGCACCAGGATCAGGAAATTACAAAGCCATCCTAAAGCCACGCTTACTTACTAAGTAGTGAATAGTTTTAATAATTTCCACTCAAATTCTGAAGTATTGTTGAGACAAGAAATCATTCAACTCTTTTTTTTGAAATTGCTGCAGGATTTTCTCTCCTAGGGAGGATACTAATGTCTGTTGGTTTTTTTTGTTGGGTTTGGGATTTATTTGGTTTTTTTTTTTTTCTTTTACCTTAAAAACAAACCAGAATGAAATACCACAGTGGTGTCTGTGAATACTACTTTTAATTTTGTTTTATTCTGATTGCAAAGATTTATTTTTCTATAAGAACACTTTAAAGGTTTCTTTTTAAAAGCATGCGACTTCCCTCCATATCAGTTATTTTTGTAAATTAACTTTAATACTGTGTAGGAAGGGGGTTGTTTTTGATAAATAAACCCAATAAGTCTTCTAACAAAAATTGTCTCTCTACTATCAATATATTCTGCCTCAATACCACGTAACAATTCCCGGAAGAAGGAACACTGATTCTCTTCTTATTTAATTAGAAGACTTGTTTCTCATGGGCACTCATGCTGATTTATGAATACCTATTGTTCTTAATTTAACTGCACATTCAGTTTTGCACAATGGAAGACATATACACTCTGCCCTTCGTTCATTCAGCGTACCTATGAGACCCAAGCTTCTATGTGTTTTACTGTTAAGCATCTATTAGGTGCTTAATTCTGGACCGTTGGGCTACAATAAATACAGTTTTAGCAAGCATTTAACACAGGGATTCTTTGAAGAAGAATTTAAGTTGGTGAATGCCACAAAGTCTAATAAAGAGGTTTTTGTTTCAAGTGTTTTAATGGGATAAAATGTAAGTAAGCATCTAAAAATTTCAGGGGCCAAAATCTTCTGTCATTAACAGCGATATAAATTTGCTGAATTCAGAGCAAATATAATTACAGAACAGCATTTTTCCCAGCATGATTTGAGCTTACTGGTACCTCTTAGGTCTGTGACACTAAATGCAAAGTCTCCTGAAAGCAAAGGTGAGGTACTGGGGTTAGAAATATTCTTCACCCCTTCCCTCCCCTCTTTTGCGTCTCCCCTATTTTCTTTTTCCCCTTTCTCTCCTCATCTCCCCTAACTGTTACTCTGTTCCTTGTCCGTACAAGTGGAAGTATACAAAAAGCCATTCTGAAGTAGTAAGTACAATTTGAATCTTAAAAAGGTATTGTTTATTTGCAGTTGAGGATGCCTTTCCAGTAAGCTTTTCTAATTCTAGATAATTGGCATCAGGATCAGCTAACGCATGCCTACTCCTTCAAGGCCAGTATAGATATTTTTAAGCTATCAAGAAGGAGAAGAATAGCTGGAAGATAACTTAAAAATATCACCTTAGTTTAAGCTTTTGGTGTAAAGACTTTTGTCAGCTTAAGTTGTAAGAAGGAGCAAAGCAAAAATAATTTTTAAGGAGTATAGCCTTGGGTGCACCATGTATGTCCACCCAGCTCTTTCCAATCGAAATGTTTTTGATGCATCATAACCATGATCAAAGCCAGGCATGATTTATCTGTTAAAACACTCTTTGGTCTTCATGTTGGTGTTTCTGTCAACACAACTTACTACATTTGATCTACTTGTGCATGAGATGGCTCTAGGTCATCATTTTCTCTTTACCACCCTAGTTAGCTTTGAGCAAAACTCAGTGTCACCTTGATCAAGTTCCAACTCATTCTGGTTTTGATTGTAACATCCACAACTGAAACTCAAAGCCCTTCTGAGAGTAATGTCTGCTTCAGATTCCCCATATCATGTTGGCACTGCGGCAGTTGAGAAGTGACTTGTGGATTGGGCATCTGATAGTTAGCATCATTTGGTCCAGGTAGATCCTCCCCATCCTTTGCCTGAGTGGAGAGTTAGACTAAGTGATGCAGTCAAGCACAGTTTTCATGCTACATCAGGAAAAATTAATATTGCAGATGTTTCTGTGAACTATTAAAGGAATGTAACTTATTTCAGCAGAACAGAATCAGAGAGTCCTATGGAAATCGTCTAGCCATCTTATGCTAGCGTCATTCCTGATAGATCTATGTCTTACCACTGATGGGGAGATTGTAGAGTCTTCCTGCAACTTACTGCAGTGTTTTACTTTCTTGCTGCTAGAAAGCTCCTCGCAATGCCCATCCTGAATCTCTCTTACTGCACTTTAGGCTGTACTAGTCACAAGGAATGGATTTTCCTTGTTTTACAGCAGCAGCCTTCTGTATGTTTGAAAACTTACCAACTCGCCCCACCCCACAACAGTTCATTCAATCTTTCCTTCAAGTTTGTGTTTTCAAAATCTGTGTTCATTTTTCCCCCTCTCATTGTTCATGGTTCTTCAGTTCAAATTTGGACATAGGGCTACCACTTCACTCAGCATTCATACAGCGTCAGATGAAGGAAACTGGAGGATGGCTTCCTGTATCTTGAAAATTGGTTTATATATGTATCCCAGTATCATATTTACCTTTTTCTTCCAAAGAGCATGACACTATTAACATGGCTTCTGAGTCACTACAACCCCCAAATCATTCCTAAAGAATTCCTATCTTATGAGCTTCCTATTACAGTTCCTATTCCTAGTTATGCAGTTAATTATTCTTACCTAACTGTAGATCCTCAAATTTATTCTTAGAGTTACATCCTGGTTTTTTAGGTCATTTCTCCAATTTGGCAGGGTCATTTTGAATTTTAATCCTGTCCTCCAAGATACTCACAATTCTTCCTAGCTCCATGCCACTTGCAAATTTAATAAGCACATTCTTATAATACATACTGGTTACAAAAAACCCTGAAGATGTTCCCTAATTGTAAATCATTGCTGACTTAACTATTCATATGAATGCTGCCATTTTTTCTTTAATTGCTGAAAGTTCACTTCTTATGAAAATGCTACTAAACAGGATTTAATGTGGGCCACGTATTGGTCTAGAATACCAGACATCCTGAACTTCAAGTCCAGATTCTACATCAAGTTTTTATGAAAGTCCTTTATGACAGATTCTCAAATGGGGTAGCATTTTAGTTCCATTTTCCTTCTAATACCACGACTTGAGGTGTTAAAAATTTAAGCTGGCTTGAACTGAATCCTGTCCTTTTCCAGTTTCCAAATGGACATCAGTTTCTTTGCATGGAAACTAAATGTAATAATTCCTATGCTTCACAAAGAATCATTTGAAGACTTTGCAGTATTGCAGTTTCAGCAGTGACTTCACTATTAAAAGTAATATGGTATGGGAGTGATAACTGTTACTAGACAACACTGTAAAAATTCTTCTTGCATTTTGCTGATTATTCTTTCCAAAACAACAGCCTATCCATGAGTTATGATCCACTTCTCTGAGTGAATGCTGTTATTTGTTTTAGAAATCTACATCTATTTAAAACAAGCTTTAGCTCAGTTTGATTTACTGAGCATTTAAGCCCCAAAGGATACATAGTCAATGCATTCCATTAAAGAATAGATACACAAATCTACTGACAATGGCCAGAATTTGCTTATTGCTTGTTACATTTACAGCACAGGTCTGGGCATTTGGGCCTTTGGTTTCTGCTACTGACTCTGTGTGACTGTCAGTAAATTATTTAACCTTTCTGTACCCAAGTTCCCTTAGCTGTGCATTTTACCAACTTCAGAGGGGTATTACAAGATTGAACTAAGAACTGGCCTTTTGAGCTCCTCAGATAAAAGGCGTTGGCTAGGTGCCAAGAGGTACTGAAAATCTAGAGGGACTGTGCTGACACTGAGGATGTGGTTTTCATTTTCCTAACTGTTGAGCTTCACTAACTTCAGCAGTTATTTGTGCGATTCGTGTGCAGGCAGAAGAATCACATCCTTTATATTTTAAGGGGTAAGGAAGAACTGTTCTTCCAACAGGCCCATTCTGCCAGTGGGTAAAAACTGAGCAAGCCTATTTGGCTTCCCAGTGAGGAAGAAGCAGTTGTAACAAAGTATACTCCAAACATATTCTTGTTTTATTTAAGAAATAATATCTATCTTGGAGCAGAGATGGGTCAGCAGGGTCAAGGGTAGCCCTTTATCTTGAATACCAGTGCCTTTACTCCCCTGCATTACCTTGGGCTTAGGAATGATCTGATGAGAAACAGATGCCAAGGGCAGATTTAGCAATGGTTTTGCATGGCTCTTCTTGCTTCTGCAGGGCCTTGTGCAGCAGTAGTGAGTGGCATTGCAGGATGTTTTCCTTCACACCTCCATGCTCTGATGGCTCTTTAGGAAATGTACTCAGGAAGACAGACAGATCACCCCTTGGCAACACTTGCAGTATTATCAGTTATAGCAAGTCAAGGCCTCATTTGACATGAAATTACCACTATTATCATGCTATTTCTATATCCCTCAATATACAGTGTTTTTCTCTTCCAAGATCACATGCTTATTAACTTCAGGTTTCTAGTAAGGTTTCACTTCTCATCTTCCACACCAGGCTAAAGGTACTTTTCCTTTTAATCTCTTTGTGATTCTGCTCTTATAGTTTCTCCCTCCTTCTTTTAGCTGTATATGAGCGCCTTGTAACTTCCCCCTAGAGTATTGTCCAGCCACATTCTAGAAGAACCTAGTTAAGCACTTGTAACATTAATTTGCTGAAAGATTGCAAGGGGGTTTTTGGGGGGGGTTGTTGGCTTTTTATTGGGTTTTCTTTTTTTTTTTTTTAAATAAAGTTTGGGAAGCAGTGGGTTGCCTTCAGCCCTTGGAACCTTTTGGATAAATTTGTATTATATTTAGGGTTTTATTAGTTCATTGTTCTTATGTTTCCTCAATTTAAAAAAAAAAAAGAAAAAAAACCACAGACAGAAAACCATGAAACCCGAGGCTTTATATTGGACTTCAGATTGCAGCAAGGGGAAAAACAGCAAATACTTGAAAATTAGCATTATAATCGCTGTTTTTGACAGTGTGTTGTTCTCAAACGCTTCTCCAGTCAGCTCAAGACATGAACCTTTCCTCTTTTCACTGTACATCAAATCAGTTAACATTTTTTAGCATTCTTTCAGTCATACCTCTTAAAATTCTCACTTTTCTACCTCACACATAATCACACAAATATTGGTTATATCCAAGCTAGATCATATGTTACTTAAGTTCTTTATAAATGTATGTGATCTTGAACATGTTGTTAGAATTCAGAAACAAGGATAGCAACAACATGCCTTCTTATGTACCACCTATGAAGGAAGCTGGGAGTGGGGAAGTAGACAAATATTTCCACCAGTTAGAGAGGAATTTCTCAATAACTTGCGTTCAGTTTAGTTGTAGAGATTTGTGTGTGTTATTTGATCCATCAAGTGCTGGTGCCATTTCCTGTAGCAATCAAAATATGTGATTTATTGGGTCATGGCTAATAATACGTTCGTTTATATAAACATATATTCGGTTCCATTAATTTCTAAATGGTTCTGAATTAAACCAGAAGTTTTTTAGAGGCAATGAAATATATGAATTACCTAAAGTATGCAGTCCTTCCAAAAAAGTTGACCAAAAATTAATGAAATATATTATTTACAATGAGTTCTAAACAAAAATATTAAATAGTTTTTAGCAGCTGACATTCACAGACTGGGAGTTATCACTGACAAACAGTTAAATGTATGAAGTTTGAATTATAAAATAGTGAATATTTTCTGTTCTTCTCTGCAAACCCCAACTAGACCAATCACAATTTAATTTTTCTCCAGGCAGATGACATGTACTGTTTAATAACCTATGAAATAACTGTAGTATCCTTAAGGAATGATGATATTACACACAACAGACAATAATTGTGACTATTACCACTGACAGAATTCTCTATGTAAGTTCTTTATTAGTGGGGACAGAATCTATGTATTGTTTAAACTGGCTGCATTTTCTACCTGTTTACCACATACTTCTGTTTTTCTGTGATAAATTGGGCTAACATCTGATCTTTTTGAAAACACAATATTTGTCACAAAGAAATCAAATTATTCTTACCTCATGTGGAAAATCTTCTTACTTCATGTGAATACACACCAGTACATTGAACTAATACAAGTAATCTCAGTGTCCCTGCAGATGACAAGATTACCAGATAGAAAAAAAATATATTAACTCACCTCAGCCTGATTTTTCTTTTTTTTTAACCTCACCCCGCGAAAGCATTTATCATCTCAAAAACTGCTAATAAACGCAGGTAATGACCTTGCTTCAAATTAACTAACAGCGAGCCCTGGTTGAAGAGTCTGGCTCACTTTTGTCATACGAAGACACCATCAGAGGCTTGATTAATCTTAGATAAACCTTTTTAGGATTTAGAAAAGACGAGCAGGGTGACACAAAGGGAAAGCAATCAAGTTAAACAGCAGCTCAAATGGTGGAACTGTAACAGCCAGTGTTAGAGGAGACTGACTTGCTGGCTTTGAGAAGGGCTTATGAAACTGCATCCACTGCACTGATTCTCCCATCCACTGAGCTGTGATTAACACAGTTCCATATGAAGCTGGGGAAAAAACAGGATTTAGTAATATCTGCAAAATATATTGTTCTGAGGGAAAAATAGTCTAGTTTGGCTGGTAGGTCTAGGGTAGGTGCCAAGATAGCTAAATCATCATCACTGAAGCACTCCTGGGAGAGAGTGTGGAAAGTCCCCTGATTTTATACAGCATGTTAAAATAGTTCTTTTGTTTGCATCATGTTAAGGTTGAAGAAGATACCATCTGTGCTGAGTTTTACGTCTTATGACAGGAATAATGACCATAATTGGTCTGTTATCAGCTCCTGCTACTCAGAAAAGAGATGTGAAAATGGGTACCGCAGCAAAGTAGGCCTGGATAGGTGCCCAGTTGTGGCTCTTGCCTGCAAAGGTTTAAAAAAATGCAGTAGGAGTCTGCATAGATTGGAGGCAAGAGGCAATGCTCTCTAAGAATTAACTCAAAATCAAAAGCATTAAGAAGACTTTGAGAATAGCAAATGCTTGAGGCTTGGTTCCCATGGTAAGAAGGCATAAGCAGTTACAGACTACGTACAGGCGAGTAAATTAAATGTGCCCAAGACTGGCTTTGAGGCCAAATGGCATGGAAGAGCCTGTCCATGCTGTTAAACTTTCTGACCCTCCAGATCAAGGTGGTTGCACCCAAATTGCCATTGGAAACAATCCCTGGCCAGTTTCAACTTCTGAACTGGGCCCAGGACTTTTTTGCAAGATGGGCTGTCAGTCTTGGGCTAAAACTTTGCCTGGAAATACTATAACAATTTAACAATGATGACTGAGACACAATATCCAGGACTGCTCCTGGCACTGCTTCATTTACTGCTGTAGATGTAGTCTTTGCGTTCAGGTATATCTCTCCTTGTGTGTGTCCCGTGTGTGATGTTTGAACCTCATCAATTTAAAATTTGATGTAGAGGTGGAAATATTGACCACACCAAGTGCCACAAGGATGATGAAAACAGGTACAATAAAGAGTGTTTAACTGAGGCAAAATCCACAGTGAGTTACACCTTGTGTACATCCTCACACACACACTCTCTCTCTCTCTCTCTCTCTCTGTCTTTCTAGTTTCAGGGTTTCCATTATTATTTGCTGAAGTGCTAAGACTGTTCTGTAGCATATATTTGTTCTTCAGAAGGTGCTTTCACAAATGCCAGAGAAAAATAAGTGAAAATCATACTCTCAGTGTACACCTTCATCCCAAAAGTTGTTGTTACTATGAACATCTCACCCTGATCCTGGTTTTGAGTTCCCTGAGTACTTGGA
Source organism: Egretta garzetta (assembly GCF_000687185.1). NCBI lineage: Eukaryota > Metazoa > Chordata > Aves > Pelecaniformes > Ardeidae > Egretta > Egretta garzetta. The sequence goes on from NW_009259063.1 coordinate 2,018,455, forward strand.
AACCAAGTTCACCGAGCTGTAGCTTAGCCCATGTATCAGTATGTAGAAATCATGATGAGACAGCAGTATATTAACCTCCAGTGTTCCTTTTCCTGTTGTTCATTTTTTGAGGTTTTCTGTTAGTTTAAGTAGTTTATATCTGGCATGTGGCTGGAAAGGGCATGGTGATGTTAATCAGAGCCTGCTAGGGCCCTGGGTAAAGAGCTATGTTCACATGGCTGAGAGCCCAGGGCCTTGCAGATGGATGGTCCCAGTGGCTGAGCCACCTCTGCTGTCGTCAGTGGGTAAGAAGGCAAAATGCAGTAGGCTTGGCTGGCTAGGAACAAAGGTGTCTGAAGACTGTTAATGAAATAACTAGATGACTTGGTGGTTGTTTCAGTCATGTAATACATGGATAAACTTTGAGTGACAGAATCATGGAGCAGATCATCTTGAGTGCCACCACGTGGCATGTGTGGGACAACCAGAAAATGGGGCCTAGTCAACATGGTTTTATGAAAGGCAGATCCTGCTTGTCTAACCTGATCTCCTTCTACAACAAGGCGACCCACTTAGTGGATGAAGGAAAGGCTGCAGATGTTGTCTGCCTGGACTTTTTAGTAAAGTCTTTGACACTGTTTCCCACAGCATTCTCCTGGAGAAACTGGCTGTCCACAGCCTGGACAGGCATACTCTTTGCTGGCTAAAGAATTGGCTGGATGGCCGGGCCCAAAGGATTGGTGGTGAATGGAGTTAAATCCAGTTGGAGGCCAGTCACAAGTGGTGTTTCCCAGGTCTCAGCATTGGGGACAGTTCTGTTCTGTTATCAGTGACCTGGACATGGGGATTGAGTGTACCCTCAGCAAGTTTGCAGATGACACTAAGCTGGGTGGAAGTGTTGATCTGCTTGAAGGCTCTACAGATGGACCTGGAGAGGCTGGGTTGATGGGCTGTGGCCAATTGTATGAAGTACAACCAGACCAAGTGCTGGGTCCTGCACTTTGGTTACAACCACCCCGTGCAACACTACAGGCTTGGGGAAGAGTGGCTGGAAAGCTGCCTGGCAGAAAAGGACCTGGGGGTGTTGGTCGACAGCCAGCTGAATATGAGCCAGCAGTGTGCCCAGGTGGCCAAGAGGACCAACGGCACCCTGGGTTGTATCGGGAACAATGTGGCCAGCAGGACCAGGGAAGTGATTGTCCCCCTATACTTGGCACTGGTGAGGTTGCACCTCGAATACTGTGTTCACTTTTGGGCCCCTCACTACAAGAAAGATGCATTGCTGGAACACATCCAGAGGAGAGCAACCAAGCTGGTGAGGGGTTTGGAGCACAAGGCTTACAAGGAGTGGCTGAGGGAACTGGGGTTGTTTATCCTGGAGAAGAGGAGGCTGAAGGGAGACCTTATCGCCCTCTACAACTGCCTGAAAGGAGGCTGTAGCAAGGCGGGTGCTGCTCTCTTTTGCCAAGTAACAAGCGATAGCACAAGAGGAAATGGACTCAAGTTGCTCCAGGGGAGGTTTCAATTAGATATTAGGAAAAAGGGTTATCAGGCACTGGAACAGGCTACCCAAGGAAGTAGTCAAGTCCCCATCCCTGGAGGTATTTAAAAGACAGGTAGACGAGGTGCTTAGGGACATGGTTTAGTAGTGTTAGGTACAGTTTGGTTTTACAATCTTGGAGGTCTTTTTCAACCAAATTATTCTATAATTCTATACTTCTGATGGCACTCTTCCAGATGGGAGACTGAGGCACAGAAAGCCCGTGATTTGCCTGAATAGCATTGCACTATCTGTACCTAAGCAGTAAATGAACTAGGTCTTCAGAACAAGGCTGCCATCATAGGGTCATCTATTTTCCCTGAGCCATGACACTTCTGAAATAAAATGCTTTCCTCTGTTCCCCTGGGAATCTAGTTCTGTGTACTGAATAAATAAAACAGTGAAAGCAGAACAGGAATAATTTTCTTTCCCTTTCAAGAGTCTGCAAGCTAATTTATTCTGTGTTTGTATTTCACTTTTCCCTATCTACCTTCCACATTTTCTAAATTTTCTTCCATGTTTAAAACATGCTGTCTCTTTCACATGTCATTCTTTCTTAACAACATAATACTTGACATAATCTGCCCTCTGGATCCTTTCTGTGGTGTAATTATGTTATCTTTGTTGTTATTGATTTCTGTTGCTAGGGGATGAGGTCGTGCCACTTCTGGCCAGTTCTTCTTTGCAATTCAGCTGTATTCTTTTAACTCTTAAAACATTTTCCTCCTGAGAACACTGAGTGCCAAGTTTAGAAGTCATACAAAAATGCCAGCAATCCCAGAGGATGACTTTGTCTGAGGAAAGATTGCAAGATTTAATTATAAAATAGGAGAACAGATAGCAATTGGAAGAGATTCTGATCTTAGATGTTCCTTTCTGAGAGCAGAATTCGGCCAATGAATTTTGATTTTTTTTTTTTCTTCAGCACTACTATGTTATTGTTCAACAGTTTGAATGCTCCCAAGTCAAAATATTATAGGATTTCTTTACCAGTTGCACACTTCCAGCTGAATATCTTTTTTTTTTTTTTGAAAGGGCCATGTCCTTTTGAAATACATAAACTATTTCAACTCTTCACTGAGTTTCTGTCTTTTTATTGAATCTACATTCCTTTTTCTCTGCAGAACAGAAATTTGGTTCCACAAAATGAGGGGGCTGATGCAGAACTTTTAAGATTTGAGTAACAGTTGAAACTAAAGGGAAGAGTGAAATAGCTGAGGGAGGCCTTTTAAAACAAAATTGCTTCTTTCAACATAAACTGGGATTTGTTTTTGTTGGTTTGGTTGGTTGGTTTTTTAAGGGAACTTGAGACTGTTACACGCTGTGCTCCTGGGTGAGATTTTCATATGCTCTTGGAGTAAAATCTATAGCTTCAGACTTCCTGATTAAACTCCCATGATCTTAACTGCAGCATTTTACTAAGTACTTTGACATCTGCCTGCCTCTCTGAGAGGCCACAGCATCACTCAAGGATTATGAAGTTGGCAGCTCAGCTACTGTGGCCCACAAAGGGTTGCTTGCTTATCTATGAGGTGTCAGGTGGGAGCAGACAGGCTATGCCAGAGCTTTGTCCCTGGTCCCCTTCAGCCTGTTCAGGGCTTTGCAGCTGGCTGAGCTGCTGAGCCCCAGCTGATATGCACTATGGTTGACAAAGGGCTGCCAGAATGTCATGGCAGACTCTGCAGAGCACTACAGTGGTTCATCTGGCAGCTTCAGAAAAGAGCAACAGACTATTTTAAAGGGTTTCTAACATACTGTTTTATTGTATCTTGACTATCATTTGCTTTCCTTCTATGAGGCTGTCAGACACTACCTAGTACGTGGTAATTTAACTCTTGAAATTATACATTAATTACAACTAATTTGATACATTGCAGAAGGTAGAAGATCCTCTTTCAAATATTTTTTTTTTCTGTTTGCACTTGAAATTTGGCTGTTACAAAGGTGTCTCTGGGAGAGATTCTAAGAATTATGTTCCCTTGTATACAACAAGTGTCCAACTTTGTGAATCTGGTATGAGAATCTACATTTATATTTTGGTCTATACCCATTTCCTGGCTTGAGCAGGGAGAAATCTATCTCTTCCCCTTGCCTAAGACCACTTTTCTTGTAAGAAATACTTCTGTGCTTTCTGTATTACTATGCTTTTCAGCCTGCTCTTCTCACTTAAGTAATTAATATGTAGGTAAAACCAACAAATATATCTTCCATCAAATTGCATACAGGCGAGGGGGAGTAGTCTCAGAAAGGGACTTTTGAACTTTTAAACCCAATGTGTTTGCACCAGATGCTTTTTTGTATTCTAGCCTATCATGAAAAGTGTCCTAAGCTGAGTGTACTTGTGCTAAGGCTTTCCTGTAAAGAGACACTGATTTCTGCATCAAGTCACAGTATGGCCCAGATCTGAAAGCTGGATAACCATGTCATGGCTGGGTACATAAAGGATAAGTGTATCAACACATTGCTGGCAACCCATAAACAGCAAGAAGCCAAATGGGCATACTTTTTTGCCCCTGTGCGTTTTGCTGTTCCCAAAACTTTTCTGTCTGTATGCCTGATGTGGTGTAGACCTCATGTCTGATCAGCCAGCCAACAAGGGAGGTCACATGTTCTAGATGCATGTCCTTTTCCAGGTACATGTATGTTACATGTGGTAGAAGCAAACTACTACTGAGAAGATGATTCATGAAGCTAAGAGCATGGCACGAAAGAATTGGTGGGCATTTTTTACATGCGCAAAAAGATGATGTTGTTAAATGCTCACAAGGGGAGCAGGGGAAAACAGAAATGTCTGCAAAGGGCTCTGCCTTTTTCAAATACAAACAGCTGCATAATAAATAGCATTTTTTAAAAAAAAACCTCATAAGGCTAAAGTTTCACTTGCTGTTAGAAGCTCCCTGTGGCGATGCCAGCCATCCTTTATGAGCCCTGTAGGAACAACCTACCTAGTACGTGGTAATTTAACTCTTGAAATTATACATTAATTACAACTAATTTGATACATTGCAGAAGGTAGAAGATCCTCTTTCAAATATTTTTTTTTTCTGTTTGCACTTGAAATTTGGCTGTTACAAAGGTGTCTCTGGGAGAGATTCTAAGAATTATGTTCCCTTGTATACAACAAGTGTCCAACTTTGTGAATCTGGTATGAGAATCTACATTTATATTTTGGTCTATACCCATTTCCTGGCTTGAGCAGGGAGAAATCTATCTCTTCCCCTTGCCTAAGACCACTTTTCTTGTAAGAAATACTTCTGTGCTTTCTGTATTACTATGCTTTTCAGCCCGCTCTTCTCACTTAAGTAATTAATATGTAGGTAAAACCAACAAATATATCTTCCATCAAATTGCATACAGGCGAGGGGGAGTAGTCTCAGAAAGGGACTTTTGAACTTTTAAACCCAATGTGTTTGCACCAGATGCTTTTTTGTATTCTAGCCTATCATGAAAAGTGTCCTAAGCTGAGTGTACTTGTGCTAAGGCTTTCCTGTAAAGAGACACTGATTTCTGCATCAAGTCACAGTATGGCCCAGATCTGAAAGCTGGATAACCATGTCATGGCTGGGTACATAAAGGATAAGTGTATCAACACATTGCTGGCAACCCATAAACAGCAAGAAGCCAAATGGGCATACTTTTTTGCCCCTGTGCGTTTTGCTGTTCCCAAAACTTTTCTGTCTGTATGCCTGATGTGGTGTAGACCTCATGTCTGATCAGCCAGCCAACAAGGGAGGTCACATGTTCTAGATGCATGTCCTTTTCCAGGTACATGTATGTTACATGTGGTAGAAGCAAACTACTACTGAGAAGATGATTCATGAAGCTAAGAGCATGGCACGAAAGAATTGGTGGGCATTTTTTACATGCGCAAAAAGATGATGTTGTTAAATGCTCACAAGGGGAGCAGGGGAAAACAGAAATGTCTGCAAAGGGCTCTGCCTTTTTCAAATACAAACAGCTGCATAATAAATAGCATTTTTTAAAAAAAAACCTCATAAGGCTAAAGTTTCACTTGCTGTTAGAAGCTCCCTGTGGCGATGCCAGCCATCCTTTATGAGCCCTGTAGGAACAACTTCTTTAGTTACAGCTATCAGAGACAGCCTCTTCTCTGCCTCCTCCTTCTCCTGCTGGCAGAGTTCCCAGGCTGGCCCCATTTGGCTGACAACTTGCTCACCTGCATCAGCCGATGGTGCGCAAAGGCATCCCAGAGCACTTGGCTCTGATCTTCCTCAAGGTGAGAACAGCTCTGTGACAGACACACTCAGCACGCAAAGTCTCTCAGCACCAGGGAGGGAGGGGTGTGAGATTCCCCTTCACACTAAGTGGAGTCACACACACCAGTTCCTGACACAGCCTGCGATGAGGATGCGTTCCAGCTGCCTGATCAGTACTGGAGCTAGTCAAACCATTGAGTTACCTACCTCAGCACTTTCTGTTCCTTATGAGTTTAACCCTAAGCAACTGAACATTTTTTTCCTACTTTTAATATAATAAATAAATCATGCTAAGAAGTGATGTGCATGGGAGAAAATGGGATGAAGGAGAACCGTTCGCATATTTGTACAAAGCAAGGATAGCTGATTTAATCTTCTTAAGTTGCTTTCTTGTTTAAAAAGATCTTGTTTATTTCAGATCAACCTGACAGTATAAATATAAATCTGCTCACTGATGCTATAATCTGAGTCTTTAATCAAGCCCTTTGAAGCAGAACTTACACCCTGAGCACTCTTGGTTATATATCCGTTACCTCTTACAGCTTAATTTACACTCATAGTTTATACAGCAATAAGCAAGTTTTAAAATATGAAATGTACGTCCTCGGGTAATCCACTAAAACCACTTATTTACAGTGAGAGCAACACAGAAGGAGATTACTAATAGCTTTCCTTTCCCAACTACTGCTGCAGGCAGCAAAACAATGGAATTAAAATTGGCTTTATGTACAGTCTAATCAGTTGATTCCAGGATTACTGACTCTCTCTGGCTCCTATGGCTATGAACACATACAACTGGTCAGTTCTACAATGTTGCATTTGTACTCCTGCCATTGAATTATCTCAAGGTATGCTTGATGAGGTGGGAAGAAATAGACTGGAAGGGAAGGAGTTAGGAGTCAAGGGAAGGATGCTGGACAATTAGAGTTGATTAAGATTGGTACAACTCCATTGGAGTCAATAAGACTGTCTGGGTGATGACTCAATACAAAATTTTGCCATAGCATTTGGATCCAAGAAAAATGCTCTCCTCAGTCCTGTGGAGACTGAGCGGGGTCACTTTTTGGTTACTTATTTGAGCATTATTGTTCTCTTTTTGATGGCTCCTTCAGGGGAAGTTTTGGCATGATATTATGCATTAGAAGAACCAATCTGCTTTGTACAGGTTCCATACCTGTAGGTAAAAGCAGTCATTTGTTTTATTGTAATCGCATAGCTTGCATGGTGTACAATAGTTTTGATGAAGGCTTTTCAAACCTGGTCTTGGGCTTCACTCAATCAGGCAAAGATTTCACTGAAGTAGGTGGTATGGGCATTTGGATTGCATCCTTGGGCAACTGCTTTGCAGACTATATCTGCAGTCTGATTTGGAACCCTGTGACATGCTCAGCATTGTACAGGAGATGTATGCATACAGCCTTGTGCTTCACAGTGATTTTGAAGAGAGGGGAATCTGTCAAAAGCGGGAATGGTTTTATTTTAACTTTCTCGGTCATCTGGCTGCAACGGCTCAGCCCCAGTCTCGTTCCCATTTTGGTGGCGTTTTACCAGTTCTGTTGTAGAATCCTGATTTGATGAGGAGCACTCAAGTCCTCTTGCCTGAGCTGGCAGTGGGAAGTGCTAAGGGGTACAGTTTTCTTTTTTTCTCTGAGCTCTTTTGACCACTTGGGATTACACGGAAGGCATTGACCTAATCATCAAAGACCCAGCCTTCAAGCCCTTCCTTAATTTCTGCTCAGTACTTACTCAGGCAAGGATCCAGTTGACTTCCTTGAGTTCAGCCTCAGCAAAAAAACAAATTAAGGACTTGGCCTCAGGTCTGATGTCATACTCCATTTCCTTTCACTTTAACTCTTCATTTTACCAGGTAGTGAAACTGCACTAGAGGAGGTGGAGAGGGCTTGTGTTTTGATCATGGATCCTTCACATTTCTAAGCATTCGTTTTTTGGTTTTTTTTCCCCACAACACAAAGTAGATGTGGGGGCTTGAGAGAGCTGTGAGGAAATGTCATCAGTGTCACTGGCATGTAAGAACTGAGAAGGGGAAAGTGGTACTAACTTCTCTAAATACAAAGAATATAAGCAGTTAGTTGAACGTCTGATTTCTCATACTCTGCAGCCCTCTTCAGAGCTCTCTATCTTATCTGCTGCAGGTCACGATGGCATTTCCTGGCTCAAAGAGGACCCCAGAATGCCACAGAATAAGTGCTGTTTCCTGCCCTGGCACACCCAAAGGCTGCCTGCCATGCCCCCAAGGGCATACAGGCTTTGTCTTTGGAGAGATACGTATATGGTTTTTGCAGTGGACAAGAGATCACTTCTTTATCACTGTTTGTTAATTCAATTTATTCCCCATTTGAGAATGAAATTGTAATCCAGAGAAATTGATAATGTGGAGTGCCAGTTCCATTTTTCCCCCCTCTCTCTTGTCAAGGATACTTAGCTGACTCCAAGCTCTCCGTTTTGAGGTCAGAGGCTTAGGCGTGAGCAAAGCGTCCCTCAGGCTGTGTTCTTGAATAGTTAGGCTCCAAAGAACAAGATGAAAAAAACCTTAGCCTTCTAGATCTCCTACTCCCAACTGTTCATGAGCGCTCTGAAAGGGCCTTGCCCTTTCCAATTCAAGTTAGCATCTCTGATTCAGAGGACCAGACAAATGCATGATTGTTCCATAGATATGTCTGCCTCAGTTGAATGTCATTACTAATACTGGAATGCTGTCAGAGTAGATACCCCGTAGTTTCTTTGAGCCAGATGCATTCTGTCTGTGCCAAACGTATTGGCAAACGCACAAACACACACAAGTACACGCTCACGCAAATACATTTGTGGAGGGTTCCCAAGCAGCATAGCTGCTTGCAAATATGAAAGATAGCTAAGGAAGCAGGGCACACAATAATCCTGGGTGACCCCAGCAGATGATGTTGCTGTAGATCCTAACAAAGAGTGGACGGCAATGAAAATCTCTGTGTCCCTCCACAGAAGTGGTGCCCGCCTCTGTGAAAAAACAGCTCACGGTCCTACAGCTCAGTGAGTGAGGTTTGGAGCAATGTGAAACTTGCACCTCCCCTTCAAGTAACAGGTTTCGGAGTGTTTTCAAGCTGAGTAAAATATTCACAGTCACAGACCTTTCAAGTTTCTTTTGTGCAAAAAGTACTTTGGTACTTTCCAGTAGGCATGAAACAGAATTTATAAACAACCACCATGTGCTCTATAATGGATTGTTGCAGTTCTGGTTTTGCATGTGTCTGACTTTTGATAGAAAATGCGCTAAATGGTCTTAGTTACCTCATCGGTATTTGCCACTTGCTGATTTTTGCATCCTGTTTCACGTTTTTCACCTATTAACCTTACTGAGGCTTCTCTGCCCCCCACCCCAAAACCCCCCCACCCCCCAGCCGCCCCATTTCTTATTTCATTGTGACTCATTTTTTCACAGCTCTTTCTTCCTTCAGCATAATCACCATTACTCAGTTTCTGGTCTTCCCTTAGTTCCCACTTTCCCCTTAGTACCTGCACATTCCCTGGGTACAAAAGTAACTGAAAGATTCCAAGGCTGCTCTGTGGCGTATGGGCTCTGCCTTTCCTTCCAGGTTGCAAGAAATGTTTCATCTGCAGAGCTTCAGCTGGTGTGAATTGCTGAAACTCTGTTGCCCTTCAGAGGAGCCGCAATGGCCTATAGCAGCAAAAGACCTAGTGGTCTTTAGCTTCTACTTATTTCTTCAGGTATTGAATCTTCAGGATACCTATACTGGGACATAGATGAGGTGAGGAGCAGCAGCTCTATAGCTATAATTTCAGGATCCATTTTAATGAAACAGATTGGAGCACCATGGTGATGTTTAATATTAATCACACTGTCAATTTGGGGCTCCATCCTGCGGCTCCTCAAGTCAATCAGAAAAGTCGTGCTGCCGCTGGAAACCAGAATCAGGCCCTACCTGAGGATGAGAATAAATACCAGTCCAGTTCTTCAGTCAGTCCTCAGCCCATGATTAATTAAGTAGTTTCACTGATATCAGTGGTAATGCCACTGCTAAGCACTCCATCTGTAATGAACACAGCTCTTACTAAGTATGGGGGATTCATTGAAAAGTAATTAGTCTTCCTCACCAGAATTTTTCCCAGTCAGATGACTCAGCTTTTTAACAGAATTTAAGAACCAATGCTGTACAAATAATAACTTCCATTTGTATTCAAAGGAAAACTCAAACCTACTTCATCGAGTTATTTTTATAACTTACCTTGTTCTTTAGCAAACCCAAAGAAGAAAACAAACAGGCTATATAAATTACTTTCATGTTAGCTGGGGACCTACCTGAGGATAGGTCTATTTATATGGTCAGCCACCTACGCCAGCCCACAGAAAGAGGAGATGGATGGCTCACAGGACAGGAAGACATAATTCCCATCAGGAATAAAATGGAAGGTAGATGTTAGATTTGTAGAATGCAGAGTGTTTCAGGAAAAGAAGTAGAGGCCTGAACTTTTTGAATTTTTGTATTTGGAGAAACCTTAAAAGTGTTATTTATTGTCTTTCAGCAAAACTGTCCTTTATTGTAAATACTTCACAGCTAGTGAGGAAACACTATGTATTTCTTTTTCTTTGACTCCAGCAAAGGCAAGAATGGTACAACCTAACACTGGAGAAAAGGAACAGTTTATTAAACCAGCTTCTTTTTCTAAAGTGTCAGACCTCTGACTGTGATTTGCTTTGAATGGTACTTACAGACCAGATCTTTCTTGCTATTACCCATATGAAATGCTTTGTTGCTTCTACCAGTGCTTGGGCGTAGATATTAGGAGAACACAGTTGTGGATAAGGTGGTTGTATGTAGCATGCTGATCACCACGGTATCTGAAAGTCCACTGTTTAGCAAGGTGACTAACACAAGAGGTTGCAGTACCAAGACAGTCAAAAACCACAGGTTCTGTTACTTTACCACAGGCAGAGACAGGCAGAAACAAATGCATCTTAACATAACCTCAGGAATGTACAGCTTTGTTATTTTGTTTTCTTTTCTGTGCAAGAGACATTTTTCTTAATTACTTGGCCACAACTGAAACTCAACTTCTCTGTTAAGTTTTTTGCAAAGTAGGTCCCACTAATATAATGAGCAGTGTCGTAGCATAGCATAGAGGTAGGATCAAGAATAAAGCGTGAGAGTGTTATATCTCTGGCAATACTTTCAGGCACAGAAAAGAACAAAAGTTTTGTGGGTCCTTCAATTTGCAAGCAGTATCCCGTATAGCTACATTGCTCTACCTTGGCTGCAGCAAACAGTAAAGCATTGGAAATTCTGAGAAGAAAAGAGTTTTCAGTTTCTCAAATATCAGCGTTGCTTTTACTAAGTGGAGGCAGGGCTCATTTCAGTGGTTGTGTGCTGGAGTTCATCTTTTATTGATTTGCATTTAGCATAAGCGTCCTAGCCACATTACAAAGGGAATTTTATACCACACAAAGGTTGCTGGGTTTCTTTCAGAAGTGGTTTTTTTACTTAAAATGTACCATACCGTAAGGCTGTTCAATGTCTACTTTCCACACCATATTTCTGCCTCTTAGTCTTCCAAACTTCATAACTGATCATCCATGTCTTAACTTCTATAGGTCTCTTTCAGTGGGAAGAGTAACTAGAGACAGTGTATGTTCCTCATTACAGGGCCGTGTGAGGAAGAACACTCAGGTCTGTCTTCTCAGCTTTACCTGTTCTCTGCCTTACAGGCAACACTTGCAAATGTGTGTTTCAGAATTAATTTCAATGTAATCGAGAAAAAAATATTTTGCTATCTGAGAGTTTGGAGAGTGCAGAGACTGGTAGCTAACAGCTGCCAACAGCCCAGATCACTTATTGGGTATGTTTTAGACAAAAAAATGAAACTCCAATTAGGAAAACAAGGTTTGAGTTTTCCAAGTTAGTCTAAATGACTATGAGAACTAGAATGCTCAGCCCCACTGAATATACTAAAACACTTTCCACAAACCTCTAATTTTACAGACAGTCCTGGTTACTACATCCAAACCCACAAGCCCTTTGTTACTTAAATCATAACTATCAAATTGTATTTCACTTTTTTGACAAAACCACAATGAAGTACATGATCCTAGCAAAAAGAAAAGCAGGTGGAGAATGAAGATACAGCTAATTTTTACCACCTGGAATCAGAGAACTCTTTCCTTATGAGTTTTTTATGTGATTCGGGGCCCCTGAAGAAATAACAGTCCATAAAATTGAATCAACACTCATTAAATCCAGTAGGTGAAGTTAGTCTACATGCAAAATAAGCTAAAAAATCAATGACCTACACAGCTTCTGTGTGGCTGTTTGTGCTAACTGCTTTTTGGATTAGGGGAAAACTTCTCTCTGGGTAGGTCAATATAATTCCCTAGAAGTTAACTGAGCTACTCAGAGACAGAAATTGGTCCTTTATGTTTTGAATGTTAGCGGTTCAAGTTTTAGTCTGGAAACTATTGGTGGCTACCACAAGGATTTTCCTTTTGCATATTGCTGCCGTATCTCCTAGCCTACACCAGTGATAAGAATAGCATTCAATAGGGCCCAGCTGTGACTCTGAGGTCTGAGCTTGCTGAGGAGCTGTACCGCAGGAAAAGCCCCAGGGAGAGTTCTGGGTGACTCAGACAGGAAATTCTCTTCAGCAGCGTGTGCTTCAATGTCAGCTCTGCAACCAGTATGTTCGCTACGGGGCACCATACATCCCACTTGCAGCCCAGGAGCCTACGCCCACCTCACTGCAGGGTGGGGAAACCCCAAAGTTATCCTCAGCTTAAGGGGAGAGAAGGTCCTCGCGAGCTGGCGGAGGACATTCAGCAGTTCAGCCTTAAAGTTCCACAGGGAAAACAACTGTAAAATCAGTGGATGAAATGAGCTGTTATGGAATAATACGACACACCAATAGTGTTTTAGAATGTCAAGCTTATATACTGGCATTTTCCAGATGTGGGCTGCAGAAGAAATAGAATTTTAAACTGATAATGTGAAAGCTTCTTCATTGACACAGTGAAATCTCTACCTTTTCATTCTGACCACTCTACAATTCACCAGTTTCCAAATGCTTTCAGTGCTGCCTCCTTCTTTAACACTCAAACCTAATCTCCTTAGAGGATCCAGAAGGTATCTGGGTAATAGTCTTTAGTGATGTGGGGTAGTAGGGAGGCATGTATATTTGTAACTTCATGACCTCTTCCTCAAGGAGAAATTATTACAGCCTACTCCACACCAGCAGTTTAGACGTCAGTACCAAACGAAAGGATGTGGGTCAAATTCCTCTTCCCTTGTCAATGGGATTGTCTATAAAGAAGAAAGCCCTTTGAAGGAAATGAGCAAAATCGTCAGCACTGCTGAATATATAGAGTGGGCAAGCACATTCTCTCATGAAAATTCATTTTAAAAGATGAAATGCCCAACACACATCAAAGTTGATGTCCATTAATCTAATCACAGAGTACAAATCTTTTCAGTTGTTAACCATATAGGCATACAGGGGTTAGTTTCTGCTGCCTCAGCGCTGTAGCATATTTTTTATGCCTGCTCCCCAAACTTGCTTCTTTTATTCTTGCTACTTACAAATTCTGTTTTAAACTAATGCATTTCATCAGCTACATTCCCTCCAAAGGAATTAATGTGCAGCTGGAGCAGCTGAGGTAGCAGGACAAGCACTAGCACTAGAGGAAGAGAATACATGGCAGCCATCAAGAGGCCTCTATTGACAGACCCAGGTTGCTCGGGGCTTTGTCCCACCAGGTCTGCCCCTGCTCTGTTGCTTAACTGTCCTCATGGTAAAATTACTTCCATTTTATCCAGGAAAAATCACCTCATTCCAATGTATGATCACTGTCTCTCGTTCTGCTGCTGTTCACCTCAGCAAAGAGCCTGACTCTGCTCCCAGTAACCTCTGTAGGTACTGGGGGCAGCGGGTCCCTTAAGCCACCCTAGCTCCAGGTCGAACCAGCCCCACTCCCTCGCCTCTCCTCACAAGGCAAGTTCTCCAGCCTTGGCTGCCACAGGAGCTCTCTGCTGGACTCACTGCAGTTTATTGACAATCTTTGTGTACCGGGGGGCCCAGAACTGAACCCAGTATCCCAGCTATGGTCAAGCAAATGCTGAGCAAAAAGGAATAACTGCTTCCCTCCATCTCCTGGCTGTGCTCCTGCTGACACAGCCCAGGGTGCTATTAGCCTTCATCGCTGCTGGGGGCCCACTGGCTCGGGCTCACCCAGCTGTCCCCCAGGACCTCCAGGCCCTTCTCCGCAGAGCTGCTCCCCAGCCAGGCAATCCCAGTCTGTTTCCTGTTGGTTGTTAGTCTGTCCCAGACATGGGTCAGGGCATTTGTCCTGGCTGAATTTCATGAGTTTCTTGGCAGCTCATGTCTCCTGTCTAGGTCCTTCTGAATGGCAGCCCTGCCCTTGAGCGTATCAGCTGCACGTACCCCCCCCATCCCCCTCCATTTCAGGTCATTGCAAACTTGATGAGGGTAAGTCTGTCTTCCTCCAGAGCCAGGACAGGCCCCTGAGCAACTCTACTTGTAACCATTTGCAAACATTTTTGTATAACTTTTTTTCCATCCGTACTTTATTAAAAGCTAAAATTGTTGCAAGTGTTGTACTAGAAAAAATTTTAACAGTAAATCTGTCCAAATATGATGTTTCCAGCAAACTTGTTGCAAGATGGTCTAAAGAAAATAAAATTAGGTTGCCAAGATATTTTGTAAGGCGGCAGGAATTGATGGAGTAATTTTTCATGTTATTTTAGCATTTTCCTATCTAACAAATTTACAGGGCTGGTAAGAAGTGACTTAGACTTCAGTTATGGTTTAGCTCTAAAGTACCTCCAGAAAAAAATATACTGGAGTGCCAGCATGCCCAAAACTGAACTGGAGACCTATATAATGAAAAGGATAACCTTTGTGTGTGGCAGGACACTGTTCAGGGAGCTAAAATTCATTCTGGTCTAATTTTATGCTCTCTGATGCTCATGTGGTCCTGACCTCAGAGTTTGTTAGCAGGGTATTTAATTGGAAAAAGCAAAATTAAATATTCTTTCAAGGTAGGATTTCTTTTCACTACTAAAACACACACACACACAAAGAGGCAAAATGCCAAAAATGTCATATTTAAAGCACAAAAGATGCAGAGCCAGAAATTCTCTGGCTTCGTTAGAGGTGTCAATATTGCTATGTAGTTTTTACTCTGAGTTTTGGCTCTGTTCTCACTCAGTTGTCGTCTTTATTCATAAGCTCAGAAATTCTGCTGTGTGTGTCAACCTCTGCTTTTGCTGCTGTGGCTGACCATGCTTTCTTCTGGTTTAGGAATATTCTTTGCTGATCTTCTCTCTGACAATAACTTCTTGTTCATTTGTTGGCTTGATTTTGCTGAAAGTATGGGACAGGTAAGTTTGCGAAGAAAAGAATCCTTCCTCTTAACTCCTCCATAGATTTGCATTTGCCATCTTAACTGCATGACTAACAGGTTAGCTGATATGATAGTTTTCCCTTTTTTCATAGCTTCAGGCAGAATTTTGTGATTGTGTCCTACTATTCTCACTTGCATTTCAGCTTCAGAGCAGCTCCCTGAGCTTGTATACCATGGGATAAAGTGCCGTGTTAGAGATACCTGGCTACCCCGAATGACTTGGTCTGTACACATAACACAACTCAGCTCCAAGCAGACACTAGCTTCAGAAATGGAAGCAGCAGAGCTGCAGCAGCCCAGCACTAAGCCCAGGCTAATTAGCCCCCCCTCAAGGAGCTCACTACATTACTTAAAGCTTTTCAGCATCTTAGGTCACACCTTGTTTTTCTTCCGCTAAATATGTGATATGACTGCTTGATGCTTGAGCATCGCTCCAATGTGCCCCCATCAACTGTAACTAGGGAACATCTTCCTGACCTTTGTAATAACGATTCCCATTCTTAAAGCCCCTTTGCTTTCAGTGCCTGGCTTGCTCTTGGAGTCAGTGGACTTAAGTAGAAGGAGAGAAACACATTGAAGCTGTTGCCAAAAGCATAACAAGAATGGTTCTGTTATCTGTAGATATGAATGGGAAAAGTATGACACCTTTTACAGAGAGAGCTGCTACACAGAGTGGCAAAACTACCTTTCCCAAAGAGACTTGATGGAATACCACGTGGCAATGGCACAGGATTTATTTGAAGATGTCATCATAAAAAGTTTTCCAGCTTTTACGCTCTGTCTACAAGCATAATAATGATGGCTGAGCCCAGCAAACTTTCAAAAGCCAGCTGCAAAGATAGCTAATATAGCTGCCTTTGTTTTGGTGCCTTGAAGACTGTCATTGAATTCTTTTGCGTCAACTGCTTCCTTCTGATAAAATAACTGTGGGCAGAATTAATGTAGGGGTGAGCAGATGAGAGGAAAGAGGACCAATGATGGTGATATCCAGCAGAGCAGAGGTAGCTCAAGGTCGCAGCATTCAGACAGGGTCCACAATGCCTGCTCTGCTCTGAACCCAACTGACCCATCTCCTGTGCAGCTGTGCACGCTGATGAACGATGAGCCCACGGTATCCAAGTTGCTGTCAGTGCTGTTCCGACGGTTCTTCCATGTGGACTTAATATTTTACTGTAGTAAAATATTAAGTGAAGAGTCTTAGCCAACATCAATAATATCTGGTTAATGCATATTTTTGCAGTTGTAGAGCAAAATGCAGCAATATACGACTAAGTAATTTTTATTGTTTATCTAAGAAAGCTCAGCTTAGAGGCAAAATCTCTTCTTTTTTAAATTTGGTCCCAAGTTTATCCATCTTTCCAGATGAAACATGTGAGGTGCCAAGAGGCCTTGTGACTTTCTGAAGTCAAAGGCCTGGCTGATGTAAATTTACATTGTCCCTTTAAAATTAATGGAACTAATGTGATTCTTGCTAGCTCAGGATCTAGCCCCGAGACTCAGCAGAGGATTTTACTCAGATTAGAAACACCAGGTGCGTTACCAATGTATCTCGAAGTTGCTTCTAAATAGGCTGCAGATGTTAAAACACTCATGATTTGCAGCATCTGAGCATGAGGTCCAGATATTATCCACTGTGACTTGGAAAGTAGGATAGGAGGAAGAGAAAACTGGAGTGTCCACTGTGCTTATGGAAAAATAAAATGCTACTGTGGAGAGGACTCAGGGAAAAGCACAGAAGGGACACCATAGGAATGGCATAGGAATTTTGTTTCCATTGACGTGAGAGACTTATCTTTGAAACAAGGCATTCAGCTCACTTATCTAGTACAGTATTACAGTGGCAGAAGTAGACAGCCTCCAGTTTTAACTGATTATCTCTTCTTAAAAAATATTTAGGGTGAGCAGACACACTACTTACTTAAATACTGCATAAGATACCATTTATCAAAAAGAAATGGGTGCCATTTGGCACCTGCTGTAATTGTTATGATGAAAATAGCAATACATAACTATCAGAAGAAAGGGAGCCACATTTTTAAAAAGCTTGCAGCTATTTTATGCATTTCTAATGGCCAATGAATAAATGATGCAACATACATTTTACATATCTGTGAAGTAATGAATTTGAGATTAAATCATACATAATGATTTTTAGGTGCTAGACGTGTTTAATATACTGAGGAAAAAATTGCTTTTGATGTGAAGAATGTTGGATAGTTCCTGAGTACCTTCTATACCTGAAGAAAATTATTTTGCTCCAGCAGTGGACCCACCATAATACATGAAGAGCAGACCTATAGCCCTCATCCTAGATGTTTAGTTCATCTTCTAGCTGTCCAGTCATTAAAAACAAGTGCTAAATATTCTTGATTGTACATGATCCTGCTACTGATTGCTGCTATAGTCATGAGATATTACAAGGCACACATGAACGCAGATGAACATGTTCATAACTGAGTGGTGAGGAATTTTAATAATAATAATTAACAAATTACATGACCTTCTTCCTGGAAAAAAAAAACAAACCCAACCCTGTTCATCTGTTACAAGTATTGTTTAAATAGTAATAAAAAAAAAATTTCTTCTAAACAAAATGATGTCTGATTTTTTTTTTACTCACTGGAAGGAAATGAGATAATCTTTAAATTACGGAGTTTTTTAGTAATTTTTTAACTGTTAAGGAAAAAATGCCATTATCTTGTAGGCAGATGAATTTTCCATCAGAGAATTTCAGATGTGATTTTTTTCTTAATGTAATAAGACACTACGTATTTTGTCCTCAGTTCTCTGGAAGGGATCTCAAAGAAGCAATTAATATCAAACTGAATGACTGACCAACCATCTGCCAGTTCCAGCACGTTCAATACAACTGATGCTTTATTCAAATACAGAGTCAGAGTACAGACTCTGCCACCAGAAGAATTGATTTAGCTCAGATGGGAAAGCAAGAATGATGTGTAATTATACCTAGAGTGAAACCTGTTCGTATAAGACTTTGACGCAGTAAAAGTCTTTTTCTGCTACAGTAAAGGAGAAAAGATAACAGGAAAGTTTCATTATAATGCAGTGTGTAAGATTCAAGGCAAGTCATACCAAATCTTTTCTTGTCAAGAAGTTGTCTGGGGAAGGGGAGGAGTTGTCTCATTACAGGAGGTTTTGCTGTTCAAACTCACATATTTAGAGGTGCTAAAATGATTAAAAACTCAGATCTGATTTATTTTGGTGGACTTGGGCAACGTAATCCTCAGGCAACTCTTAACTCTCGTGTTTTGACATCATAGAAGGCAGCTGCAGGGACAGGAAGCTATCCAACAAAGGGAGAGGAAATCATGGGCTGTTTGGCTCAATAGAATATAAATGAAGAAGACTTTATAATGAATAAGGAATCAAAGCTTGCAGAAGACATTTTGTATCAGGCTCTGACCGCTGATTTGGTGACAGCCTATAAATCAACTGCAAAGTCAGCTGGAAAAGCCATGTGAGGTTTTCTACAGCCTTGGGACAACCTATAGGCCTGCACTACATTTTTCCTCAATTGGTTTGCTTAGCTGCAGGGGGACAGGCTAGAATCTGGTCTGGAAACAAGGGCATAAAATCCTCCCATGGGCTACCGTTTCTGTATTTACACAGAAACTGTCCTTAAGTCACTATGCAGGATGTGTAGTGAGGTTAGAGGAAAAGGGAGTTCTCAAAGTAGGACTTCCATGGCTGGTTGTAGAGATTCTAGGTTTTGATAGAGAAAAATATCATAATAGTGATCAAAAGTAAAAAGGATAGTTCAGAGAATACCTGCCTTTTCCTTTTTTTTTTCCCCCCCCTGTTAAAATGATGCTACTCTGCTACGTGACATGGACATAAATCAGGAAGGGTCTTATCAACCAAGCTTATCTATACAGCACAGAGTTCTGGCAACAGGCACAAAGCACTCAAACTTTCACAGAAGTGAAAGTGCTAGTTTATTTATTCTTGAGACTGTTAGAACCTCTGCTTTGATATTACACAGAGCCAGTCATTCAGAAGTTATTGATTTTGAGTCACCAACAGCTCTAGGATATGAGTGCATTGCAGTTCAGGACTTTTATGAGTAGAGTTTGAAAATAGAACTTGCTTCTTGACCTAAGTGCTTGGGCCTTAGGATTGGCTAAGTATCTTCATTGCTAACCTGTTGATTCTTATACAAAGCACCTACAAAAGGCACGCTGTCTGCTCACTTCCGATATCGCAGATAGTCAGTGCTTCCTCCTGAAAAACGCTTCTAAGGTCAGCTGTTCAAACAGCGCGTGCTTTGCTTTTAGTACAAATTGAAACTCATCAGCAGCATGTGAAATGATTGTTCACATACAGCCAGGCATGTTGCAAAAATGGGATAGCAGGTTTTCTGTGGTCTTCTGTGGGAGACTTATGTATTCATTTTTAATTGCACAGTAGTGCTTAAACCAGACCTTTGCCTGTTATACTTTGCATTTCACAGGTCAGTGAGAATTTATTTGGTTGTTTAAAATAAAGAAAAAGAGTTGACATTAATTTTCAATCTCATTGATTTAATTTGGTGTGGAGGAAGGAAACTTTCTGGGACTGAACATGATCTGCTTCTCTATAATCTGACACTCTTGCTGTATCTCTTTCTAAATATTACCGCCAACATTTGTCAACCTACTGAGCCCAAGTAAGTGAAACCCAGTGAACTTAAAATAATTCAGATTCCTTAGTAAGAATTTTGCCTGCTGCTATTTTCTACCACTATTGGGGAAAAGGGTACAAGGCCTCTAGACTAGAGCCTAGCTTGTCCACAGCCGTGCTTCCTTCTTGTTCAAGGTTCTTGCTCCATCCATTCTATCAAGATGCGCCTCCAAACCAGTCTGCAGATGATGGGACTGTGGGAAAGTTGGTTGGAGTTCTTGACATTAAACTTTACTTACCCTGTGTACAACTGCTGCAAAGAGAAGCTCTGTTTTGCCTTTCTCAGCACCTTCCCAGGCGCAGCTGCAGCCCCCATGTTTAACTACCTTGGTATATTGGCAGAATGATGGCTTTGATGTCTGTTCACAATCGGTGAGGTGATTCTGCATGTATAGCTGTTTCCCCTAGATAGTGTTCCCTCCTTTCCGTTCTTGAGCATGCCTGCTCAACAGCATACAGCATCAGAGGAGCGAGTTTTAGCCCAGTTTGCTGGTTCTTTAGACTGCCTTCCAGAGTTCTGCTGCAAAGTGAAGACCCGCCTTGACTGAAGGATAGCCCCTGTCTGAAACGATCCACAGCACTTTCACCCTGTCACCCCAGAAGCTGCTATCACAAGAAGACTTGCTGCTTTGGAGGGAAACAAGAGCACAGGCAAATCTTCAGGCTACTTTTGCTTATACTAAGAGTTAAGTCAAAATGTAAACAGGATAGATTTCTCTGCACCAATTTCTTCCCAGCAGCAAAGAGCTCTATGCAGACTTAATGATTTGGCTGCCTGCTGAGAGATGTAATATATGCAACTCTCTCCCAATAGACTTCTGCCCTACAAGATACCTTTTTCATTTCATTCTTTTCATTGTTATGCCGCCTAACATGAAAATAGAAAGGGCAAGAGTCATTTTTAAAGATATTTCTTATTGCAGATGTGAAACTCTTAGTGGCCCTTGTAAGTTAGTACACATCTAAATACGTGATCAGACCATCAGACCCTGAGTATCCCAGACCCAGATGGTGTATTGGCTGTGAAAGGCTGATCTTCATTTCAGATACTCTGATTGTAACTGAATATAGTGAAAAAGTATGACTCTCAAGTCTCCTGCTGCTCAAAATGTTCTGTTTCTACTCCTATTATACGATTTTTTCCAAGATTGGGAAGATTAAAAGATGAACAAGATCTCCAGATTGAAAGGCAACATGTAGCTTTATGAAAATTAAATTTTTATTTCTTCCTGATAGCATTAAAGTTAAAAATTTTTAACCTTATAATTCTAATTCCCTTTTCTGAATTTCCAAATCTGTGTTATTTCTTGTGAATCTTTGTTTAATAAAACACGAAAATCCTGTAGCTCCTTCAGCTACAGTGATGCTTCGTCATTTCTGTTGTCTCAAACTGAAATAATAAGAAATAGAAACCATTTTTAGAAGATGAATAACTATATACCTCTGGTAATGCAGCAAAACAAATTGCACTATGTATTTCTTAACAGCTGTGAGTTGTCAGATACAAATTTTTACTTTAAAAAAAATCACAATTTATGTAAACAATTTATGATATTTACTAATGGTATTTATTTTATACTTAGCAATTGTATTTGAGTAACACTCTTTGACTACTACTTCCTTTTACGGACTTTTCCTCAGCATGCATTCTTATATTAGTATTTCCCGTGCTTATAAGAGTAGGTCTTCAAAGCTTTATGTGTTTTTGATGTTTCTTAATCCCTTTTTAGCCCTTCTACTTTGCTTTTTTCTCTAATTTTTTAACTGAATGTTTTAAATGGAACTTTTAAATATTTTTGACACTTCTGCAAGTTTTTAATCAAAAGTATTTGCCGAATTTTATGACTAGTAGAATACTTTCATTTGCCTTATTGTTATTTTTATTTGACAAATTCATTATTCACAAAAAAGATGTTTCTGAGTTCTTCACAAAGACTACTTTGTAGATTAATATTACAGAAATGCAGAGAATTATTTGGGTGAACTTCCTGATCCTGAATGTTCATGGGAACACAAAGACCAGAGTTGTTTCAGTGGGCTATATGTAAAATGGATCTCTAGGTTACAGTGAGAAAATAATAGCAATATTATCTCATTGCAGAAGAAAATAC
>NW_009259063.1:2040439-2087026 GCF_000687185.1 Egretta garzetta
GAAAAATTTCTTCTTTTTTAAATTGAATGTTGTGGTTACTGTTTTACAGTCAATACCACAGAAAAGACTGTACAGACTGTACCTGTATATAATTTGGAAATGCAAGCATTCACCACTTCACAGGCTTGAAGACACACAAAAAAATATTTTTCAGGTGTCTCCTAAAGGAATGGGTTTTCCCCTGGTTACCTACAGGGTTATCAAGGCAAATTTGTAGTTAAGTTCCACAAACTCACTTGGGTTGCTCTTATGGATGATAGCAGCCTCCCCAAATTCTTTTATATCTATGTTGTAGTAAACAGTATTTTTTGATGAAGTATGTGTTAAATACTTTAAGAAGTCAGCAAATTTGAAAAAGCCATTGGACTTGCACTTCCACAGAGAATCCAGGAAGGGATCAAAGTTTGTGTGTGTTTGTATTTTTGGCTGGCTCTTCTCTGTCCTTGAGCTTCTGATCAGCTAAAATTAGAATGTCAGGATGGGTTGCTGGGAACAAATCGCTAATGAGCTCTGTTTCTGCGTGTTTAGCTCTGACTGATATACCCATGGAATCATGATCTCTCTCTTTTTTCTGTCATGTTTTTGCTGTGAGATGGCGAAAAGTGAGGAAGGAATGTGGGTTTTCTGTTTTGTCTCATAAATGCTGAAAAACTGCCTGTCTTCTGAAGTCCTGGAAGGCACAGAATATTGTAATAATTCTAAAATTCTCTTGTCTATGTAACCACAAGGTTAGGGGAAATTACATCTTAGTCCTTGCTTTGAAACTTGATTTGGGGGGCGTGGAGGAGTAGGGTAGCAAATTTTAGAATGGGGGCAAAATTACTGATAATCATGAAAATTGTAGATGAGGCGTTTTAATGCATGATCTCCAGGAGTATATACGGATGAGGAATCTATTATGTGTATTGAAAACACAACCATTATCACTGCATAAATAATTCACGCAGTTTAGAGGTGAGCTTTTCTTTTCTAATACCTGTGTGTTGTTTGAGAGTTACTAAGCCTGTCTCTCTCATACAAATCCCAAAGTAACAGAGGCACTGCCAAGTGCAGAGCAGAGCTTCCAGAAGCTTAAACAATGTCAAACTTCGCTGATGCCCTTTCCAGTCATGTGGATCCTGCTGGCTTTGCTTCTGGATACAAGTCAAATATAGCTGCCTGTAGAAGTAATGCAGAAACACATTACCAGTGTTTGGTTTTAATTCTCCTTGTGACCTGGACAGCTTATGAACAAATTTGGAAGCCTAATTAAGATAATGCATTGAAAGCTGTCACTAGATTTGAACACAGAGTGAAGAGGTAGTGACTCTTTGATTTTAAAAAAAAAGCAGGTTGGGAATCAGAGTGAAAAGTAAAATCCTCTCTTTATTTGATGTTTCCCAAGAATTAAAATGAGCACACAGTGGAAATGTTTGGAAAAGTCCCCGTTTTCCATTCCTCCTCCTTGTGTATTGCAAACACTATGGTCTGAGAACTGCAGGTAATACTGGCACTAGGAAGCAAATGGCTGACAGTTTTCCAGGCTAGCGGCAGAGCATCCCTGATGCTGCTGTTGGCTGGTGAAGAAGACTAAAGTGTTTTTAATAGCTCGCAGAGATAGCACCGTTTTGATTTAGAATCAGCACAGAGTATGCCATTCCTTGCTTATCTACAACAAGCATCTGTTTTAAGATTACAGTACTTTCTGTAGAACTGCAAAAACGTGTTGACACGTTGCAAGTTAAAGGGAGATAGAGCTCACGGTGTGCTCACACAGGATACTGCTCCCACCAAAGCCAAAAGCAAAGCTTGCTGTGACTTCATATACGAGAAGGATTCGGTCCCAGTTTCTGAAACAAATATTCTCTCCCTTGTCTTTAAATGATATAAAGGCTGTTTAAATAGCCAAGTCCTGAATCAAGTCACTAAGGACAAAGAGTCTTAAAGACAAAGGACAACCTCTGATCCTGGCCAGACTGCCAACTCTTTGCCTGGAGGTAAGCAGTCCTTGCCTGGGTGGAAGCCAACAGAGCCTTCTCCCATGCCACCCCTTTTGAGGAAAAGGAAATGTGGAGGTCAGCATTCAGCTGCGTAGCCTCCATAGTGAAGTGAAAGCAGGCACATCCTGATGCAGTTTGTTTGGCTGTGAGAGAACGTAGACAAACTAAGATGACCCACAACCACCAACTTCTTGAGATCATCTCTCAGATGTGTCTATGTATTCATACTTTTTTTTCTGAAACAAGGATTTCTTATTTAATGTCATCAACATAACGTATGCAGAAACATGCACAGGCACAATTTACTATATGCTGAGGAAGAAAATGTTCATTTTGTACTCTGTAATATCCAAGATCAACAATCATCTTCTACTGCAATTATAAATACCGATTAAGGTTTTCCGCTGTCTGATACTAGCTAGGACCTCCCAGGTTTACCTTTCTACTGACATATTGCAATGTAATTTGTGCTTCGCTTGTGATACTGTAGCAGATAAGGCTTTGAATGGGCTAAAAGTAATCTTGAAGAAAAGGTTATCATTTTTTTTATTCCTAAAACTGCAGGTTAAATTTAATAGCAATTAAGAGCCTGGTGATCCATCTATATTATTCCTCTAGTAATAACCACTGCTTTATATTTGCATATCCCATCAGCTCTGTGTTTCGTATTTCCTTTTTTGTAATCTTGAGGACCAAGAGGACAACTGGGAGTGCAGGGAAAATTTCTCAGAGAAACTGTGTTCACCTCTTTTGGAGGGTTGTAGGAATGTTGGAGAGATTTAGTAGCACCTTTTAATCAATGCAGAAATAATCGTCTTAGTGTGATCCAATTTGGTTACGTGCATTTGTATTCTTGTGTGATCTGAGGATATCTGCAGAGATGGTTTTATAGGAGGCCAAGGTAAGCAGTAAATGCACCCTTTGTTAGGGGGCTGGGTAATTCACTTGAATCGGTTTCAGTGTGATTAGTTTGAATAGGAAGGTGCTGGCAGATGCTACCTGTCAGTTGTAGTATATTACATAAATATGCACAGTACAGAGATAATAGAACTGAAATCTCCCATGTTTTTCTTTCTTTAGTCTTAATGCCTAAAGATATTGAAAGTAAAATCCCCCCAAAATGCATTGTAGCCTTTTTCCTGTTCACAACTGAGTAATTTGTTCCTCTCCCAGCCGGGCCTAGATGAGCTAGCTAGTTATGTGTTACTTATCTCTTGAACTGAATTCCATGCGGACCTTAAGACCCTCTTGTCTTTTTCCTCTTGTGACTGAGGGCCTATGACTACTGACACAACTTGAAGAGAAGAACCAGCAAAGCAGTACCTGCTGGTAGCTTGGTAGGGTGCTGCTGAGCAATCTCTGCCTCAGACATCAGTGTTACACCCAGGAACTCCCTTTGCTTGTGATTCCCCTTTTGTTGCAGTTAGGACTAATGGCTGCTCCTCAAGTTTCAATACCTCCCATGGGGCAAGTCTGGCTTCCTGTGGTGAAGAGTGCCTGAATGGGTATGAAGAGATACAGCTATGGTTGATGGTAGCCACAAGTAAAGTGGCTTTCCTGGTGCTTGTGGCCCCAGTCATGGTTTCTGAAATGCCCGATGCAGAATAAGTATCCTCATTACTTTCCTCTTACAGCAAACAAGAGGAGAGGAACATAACTGAGAGAGATTAACATATCTATTAACTGGAGTAAGAGAAATTGGGGGGGGAAATGGTTGTGAATAATATTCCCTTATTACTTTCTTGACTGAAAATCTACATAAGAAAACACCTTGACTTCGTTCAGGCTTGAAAAGTAGCAGGTGCTCTTGCTGAGGCTGCCACAAATGTTCTGTGAGACTCGCGTGTTCTGATAAAGCGATGCAGATGTGAGGAAAGCAGAGCTTGTCCATCAGCAAGATGACAGAAAAGGAAAGGGGGCCTTCCTACTATTAAGTTCACAGTGTTTGGTTCCTTGGGGTTTGTTTCATATCTGGGGGTTCCACAGTCCTCCATGATGTGTCTGTCATGACTAATTACATAATCTAAAGTTTTAAGCCACTTAGTATATAGAATGGCAAAGGTCTTACAAAAGAATGACCAGCAATATATAAAACCCATCTTAATTACATTGCTCGAATCAAAACCACTTGCATGTAAGCATTAGCTGAATAATACAGCAAATTGCTGCTCTCTGTAAGTGTTAAACCAACCCTAGGAAATCTTACACTGTTATGAAATTTTGTGATTTATATTGGCTATTAAGAAATATTAAAAATCTCCAACTATGCAAAAGTGCACTATAGCTGGAGGGGATCTGGAGATGCTCATATTGTGAGACGATCCTTTATGAGAAAAGCTCTTCTTTACTTGACAGCTGCCTTATTCACCCTATGATATGCTTCCAAAATATTTCAAGTTGTGGATTAGTTGCACTGTTTTAATTACTAAATGCAGGCTTTTTTAATCAACCATGCTTCTAATGCCTGAGGAATTTGCCCAATCCTCTGGTAAATGTTAAGTCTTTGTTAGTGAAAGGCATTTGAAGAATAGCTCAGTAGTCTGAGGGCTAAAGAAAATCCATATAAAACAAAGATATATTTTCATTTTTCTAGTTCTGCATATGAAAAAAATGCTGATATGCCATAAACTATGTAGCCTTCTGCCATTTTCCTAACCCTTGGGGAATGCAGTGCAGAATGGACACTTGTTCAGTTACTAAAACTTCTTTTCAGCCTCACAAAGACTTGGCTTCCCAACCTGATGAAAACATTCTTAGGAGTTTATATATAGCACTGATTCTTTGAGCAGTATTGTTTGGTGACAATAATAACATTATTGTTTTAGTTTCTCAAAAGCTCTCTTCACAGCAGTAGTTGAATAATAGCGGACTAAATGCCACAGTGCAGTCCTATGTGTTATACCATTTTCTTCTGCACCCGTGGACGTAGAAGATGCAGATGTTGGTTTCTCTCACCAAATGTAAATTGCTTGATAATATACACAGGCATAAAAGTATTACTGCATGAAACACACCTTCACAAAATGTGAATACAGCTTCACGAATTTGTAAAATGGAAGGAAAACATTGATTTTTGGAGCAAGCTCCCAGCTGGTATCAATTAGTTCAGATTTGTTGAAGTCTTTCTTTTGTCATATGCCACCATATGGTTTAAGGGAAACACTTTGGCACAGTCATTTTATTCTGGCTCAGGATCCATCTACCTAGAGAATTTGACAGTCTCTTCGGTGATATGAAGTCAACACAGCAGTTGAGCGCTTTTCCCCCTACTCCATCGGGGTGCTCCCTTATAGAAGTAGACTTCTATTCACTGCAGTTTACGCAATAGAGTATTTGAAGTACTTTTAAGGATAATTTTTTTTCAACTTCAAAGATTAAGCCTAAGCTTCCAGAGTACCTCTGGATAGATAAGTGAGGAGAGTCCTTGGCTTGCTCAAGCAGTTTAACTGCGTATTTGCTTGGTATATGTTTGTGGTAACATAACTCATTCACGTAACTAATTCATAAATCAGGAGATCTCTAGGTTTCTAATTTACTGTTTAGCACTCATTCTTGTAAAGCTGCCATTTTGCTCACCCACAGTTGTGAGAAAACCCCATTCTCCCAACTCCAGTTTTACATTATGCTCACAGATGTAGCATAACCTCATGTAATTGATACAGCCCCTTGTGACATGTTATAATATAATAGGCCAGCTGGTAAAAGTGGAATAATGAAGAAATGTAAGTAACTGTCGATGTCCAGATAGGACTGATGTGAACGTTGTGCTCTCGCCAAATCCCAAATTAGAGCAGAAAACACAGTCAGCTGAGATGAGTATGGTTTGAAGCAGCATTCAAAATGTTAGCATCCCATAGCGATGTGCAAAAAACTCACTAGCTTGCTCACTTTCAGAGGAACTGAGGATTCTCAGCACCTCTGAATAAGGCCCCTTCCTGAAGAATAATTCAGGGTGAAGTCAGAAAGCATGAGAAAAGCTACTTTGCAGAAATCCCTGAGCAAGAACAGTGGTGCAGTTTACATCAGTCTCAGCCATACCTTCTCAGAAATCAAATTATGTTAAAACCCAGGCTCTTGAGGATGTGGGCACATTCTTACAGCATTGCTCTAGAAACATTCAGCCAAATCATATTGATAAAAAATGAGTTGTGCTTGCCTGATTGTGCTGAAAGATACAGGATGTGCACTGGCTAAAAATCACCCTAAGATGCTTATCAAACTTGACCCCTTGGGAACAGAGCTGTACTTGTATGTACAGCTGGTCAAAATTCCTTTTTTATAAATGTTGACTTGAGCACAAAAACATTGGAGTTCTTGTCCAGAATATTCTTGAAAGAAGGAGGGGAGAGTTTGTTATCTAAAAGAAGAAATGTTTTAAGAAAACTTTTTAAGAAATGGAGCCGTGCTTCACAAAAAGCAGATTCCCCACCCTACTTGCAAACATTCCTGGTTAATTAAAAATTCACTTTTTGCTTTTGCTTTTTTGCGATATACTTCCTCGCCTAGCCTTGTGATAATGTTACCAGCACTGGAAGTTAGAGCAGTCCATCGGGGAGAGTAACTTCTGCTATGTTTCACTTGGTGTTTAGAATCAACCCTGAGACCCAGAATGGTTGAAGTTTTACAGCTTCTTTGGCCTCCCGCCTTTGCTAGTCTTCTAAGGGAGCAGCTTGAGGTTTCACATACAAGTTTAACATCAGTCTTGCATTATGGAAAATTCTCTAAGAGGCTACTGAGATTCTCTTACATTGTTGAACAAGTTCAAAATCTGACCCACAATGTTTGATGGTAATCTGAGTACAAGTGAGTTCAGGAATGCTACTTGGAGTTTAGAAATTTTTTCACTTTGAGTTCAACAAATACAGGCTCTGTCTCTTTAACACTCATTTTGTTCAAACTACCGAAAGTTAGACAGTTTCTAATTTGGTATCAAATTGATCTTGTCAGTGGAAATAACCAAGTGCTTAACATGTTCAAATAGGCTCTAGCTTCCAGAGATAAAACTTTGTAAGCATTAAGAAAATAAAACTCTAAGTCAGCTGTGGAGTATCCAAAGCACAACTTACTGATGTAAATGTTATTTGCCACATTCCTCCATTTCCAAATGGAGATGGACAGCAAAGGGCAGAAATATCTTTAAAAGGGATGTTGGAACAGGTAATTTTTTTTCAGATGGAAGAGATAAGTGAACGGCCAGGCACCCAAAGCTGCATTCTTGTGGCCAAGGGGAGAGGAGAATACAAAGACACCTTAGGGGCAAATAGCAGTCTCCAATTAGTGACTAGTTTATAAGGGAAAAGCTTTTTCGATGCTCTTGTTACTAGAATGGGGGAAATAAATGACAGTGTTGAAATGAATACAGACCAGCTTCAGAAAATTTCATCAGATGATGCTGAGATGGTAAGGTTAGCTGGAAGAACCTAGCAAGCCTATATTTCAATAGAAAATGCCTATTTGGTTTTGAGGAACTGATTATTCACTTTGATTTACTAAAACTGTGTAGCTACGTCAGCTCTGCAGTAGTGAGGTAAGGTGGACTCAGTGTTGTGCTAGGAAAGAAAACTGGCTTTCACCGCAGAGAGCCGGTGTGATCCTGAACAAGTCCAGGTTAGACAGGGCTTTGAGCAACCTGGTCTAGTGGAAGGTGTTCCTGCCCATGGCAGGGGGGATTGGAACTAGGTGGTTTTTAAGGTCCCTTCCAACCCAACCCATCCTGTGATACTATGACATATCTCTGTTCATGTTGGTAACAACCGAGTGAGTTGCTCTCAGACAGTTCTGTAGAGGAGACAAGGAGAAAGTAGATGAAGATGTTGTCAAAGTACAAATTTATGAAGATGAACTTAATCAGCCGTGTGTTCTTTTCTCTCGCTGTCACATAAAGTCCAAAAATCTGAAAGGACAGGAATAGACTGAGGTGGGGAGGGTAAGTAAGAAGTCAACTACAGTATATTTCTAAAGAAAATTAGCCCACTGAAGACAAGATAACTTGAGAAAATTGAATTTCAATTGATGTTGAAATCTTGCTTTATATTTTTTTCATAGCCATCAGGAAATTTCTTGGCCTTCCTTTTTAGAAAGCTATAAAAGCCACCCAATTTATGAATTGACATAGGGAAAAATCAAGAAAGAAAATAAAGAACTTCACCCTCAAATTGTCATATTATCCACATGTGACCTAGTGTAAATCCTCAAAGAATTCCAGTTTGAAATACAACATGGTAAAGAAATGAACAAAACTAAATACAAGAATTCTCCAGTTCTAATGATGTGCCTGTAAGGGAAAATCACTCAGCATACATAACTCATTACCTTTTCTGTGTAATGGAAGAAATATTTACCTACCTCAAAGGAATTTATTAATTGGATCCTGATTTTGATTTTATGGTCACATAAATAGTAATTTTACCAATGAACGTTCTGGCTGGTAAAAGGACAGAGGAAAAGGTCTTTTTTCAAAACAGAGACTTTTGCAGGTGCAAAGCAGCAAGCATTAGTATTTCCTTAATAATTTTTGACACCACATAAAATTATAAATAGATGCCTATCTCTCCATATTCCAGAGCCACTATTAGCAATAATAATTCAAATAAAAAAAAAGTGTTTTGTGTCATCTTTGGAATGGGTATATTGGGCTGTTAACTCCATCTGGAAATTTTAAAAATATATAACCTTAGTGTAGTAACATTGCTTTTGTACTACCTTGACAAAACTGCCTGGTCTTGAAACAGACTTTGGCTAGAAATGCAATACGAAGACATCAAGACAGAAGTTTGCATCTGAAGAACTGGAAGAATTAATGTGATGAGGTTCTGAGTTCCTTATCCTCTGGAAGTGAAGAGCAAAAACTGCTGATCTGGAGGGTGGCTTCAAACATCTGTCCATGTTTGGTAAATTAGAAAAAATTGATAATTCATCACATCCTCAAGCCTTAGGAGTCTAAACTATCAGAACCTTGTCAATTTGCCACTTGCTTTTTTTCCCGCAAACCTTTTTCCTTCTGGTTCTTTGTTGCAGGCCGTGCTTGCTTTGCTGTGCCTGTTCTTTAGCCATTTGGGATGCCATAAGGTGAACATGGCCATTCTGTGCTTGGAGGAAATAGTTGTGTGTCTTGAAATGGTTAACTTCAGATATATAACCATCACTGCTCTGCCTTAAAGACTACTTTTGCTGTTCTACAAACTGCTTTCTCCCTAATGTCTTGGCATAGTCCCTTTTCATGAAACTGTTAAGATTTGAAATTCAAAATGCTTCATTGCCCCAGACTTCCTGCCACTGGCAAAGGAGGGAAGATACTGTCAGTAACCTTGGTGCTTTTTTCAATCAGGCTTTTTCAGCAAATCCAAACAAAATCACATAGGTCTCAATATAAAAAGCTTTACAAGATTGCTGAGTCCGTCTCAAATCAGTCTCAGTGCTAAAGGAAATGATTTGATCGCTTTGCACATTATAAATTATTATGAAGGCTATGCAAAAGTTCTTAACTTCTGATGTATTTAGGAGCACAAGTCATGACCATAGTTCTCTTCCCTGCTTTTACTCCCTAATACATAATCTGGTACTACCAGACTGTACTGTGCCAGCAGTTCTGATATGGGGTCTGCAGGATGGATCTGGGCAGCTGTGCCATGACTTCAAGGAGGCCAGGAGCCTGCCCTAAAATTTTCTTAATCATGAAGTCCAAAACGCAGATGAACACAACAGAATCCCTTTCTCATATAAGTAGTCAAAATGCAGCTGATGGTTGCTTCGCTTTTTGAGTTCCTAATCTCTTACACTGCTGCCCTTGGTGAGAGATGTGAAAGCTTTAGTACCTTTGAAACAGCTGCAGCTTCTGTCCTTACGTCAGAAGATATAAATATTCTGCTCTTTGTGTCTAATTCTGTTCAGTTACAGTAAAATTAGTGCTGAAATTAGGGATTCTGGTTTTCAGGTTACTAAAAAAAAAAAATCTGATAAAATTACATCAGCTATAAGTTTCCTAGAGTCAAAATAAACACACTTGAATGGCAGAAAGTGACACATTTCCTTTAAAATGTTTTTCTGGAATTCACCTTCTGTTCACACTGTCTGCCGCACAGCATACACATCTCTTCCTGTTCATGCTCTCTGTGGTTCCCATGTGCGTTGGTAAAAGTAGTATCTTAAACAGCTTTTTATTTGTGTACTAAACTCCATGTGGGACCATATATACCAAATCCTAAATGAAGTAATGGCAAAGTTTGTATACATTTTCCTCTTCTGCCTTTCTGTCTGTCTTGTAAAACAGGTCATTTTTGCTCAGGTTTACATGGTTACCATTCAAATCATGTAAAAATCAGTTCTCTAAGAATTTACAAAGTACTAACCATTTGTAAAAACAGACACTAAGGATTCACTAATTATACCACTAATTAAAAAGAAATCTCTCTCCTGGAGTTGTAAATAATTCATTTTATGTTATATGCATGGGAAGAATACAGTCTCTCTTTTTCTAGGGGAAAGGAGTTGGAGTTTATTCTAAATGTTACCAAGTCAAGGATAGAAAATACAATTAAAAATGACATTTTGATCATAATCCCCCTTTCAGATATGGTATGTAAAAGAAAAGGTATATTTAGTAATGGATCATTTCACAGAAAGGCTTAAAATGTCATTGCTAACCATATTTTCTACTTTTGTTCTTTGTGTTAGGTAACCACTTGTTCCATTTGCCACCTACACATTGATAAAGCTTTAAGCCCCCTCCTCCAGGTGAAAGGATTATCCAGTGGTTAGACTGAAATCTGAATTCGATGAGCAGCTTTGCCATGGACCTATACCTGGTGACCTGCCACAAATCCATTATCGTCATATGCAAATAAAAGGCAGTAAATGCTGCAATGTTTAGGTCTTTTCTGGCAGTGTCTAGCTTGTGCAGACTTACCGGGCCTAGTTGGGCTTGTGGGACACCTTACCTAGAGAGAACCACCTTGAAATGTGGACACATTCAGTCTGGGGAATCAGGCCAACTCAAGTCTGAAGTAAAACACACAAAATCATTTGTACAGGATCCTCGGTACCAACTACTTGACCTGCTTTTATTCCACTGTGCTTACTTGTGTGATTGACTCCTGGCTATGTTTCAGCATCTCATTTCCCTGACTCTATGCGCCGTCTGCTTGCTAGACCAATCCTGAGATTTCACCTAGAATGGAGTAACTAGGCCTGTTTCTAGACAAAAATAGCAGCTATGTAAGGTTTGAACAAAGATCATTCCAGTGGGCAGGAAGGTCCTCTGGTATTGGTCCTCCAACCAGTCTGATCATCTATTGCCATTCCAGAAAGCATCATATCAGCACATAACCTCCTGTAATAGCATAGATAGATTAATGCTTAGACAATCTTTAAAAGGTTTTAAAGATGTCTCAACCCCAAAGAGGGATCATGAGGGACCTGAAGGAGAGTTTGAATCTTTATACCAATGTTTCTCAAGCTATGCCACATGAGATAGGAGAATTCATGACTGTGATATTGGTCACCTACAGGGATGTGGAGTGGCTTCATCTAGAGGAGTTGAAAAACACCATTGAAACTAAATGTGATCTATACTAAGGTCCAAGGAGGGAAACTGCCACATCAAGCACAGGGCAGACAATGATTATCATGGCATGAGCCATGTGCTAGAAATGCTTTTGACAGGGGGAAAATGGAGGTGTATGGGACAGCTGTGGAGCCAGGGTTTGCATTAAGTGGTGTGCAGTGTGGACTTGACCGGCTGCTGCTGGGTGTGGCTAGGCAAGAGCCGTGGCAATGTGAGCTGCTCTGGACCTCTTGGCCAAGGCAATGGGCCCACCCATAGGTGGAAACCACAAAAAGGGGATACTTCAGTTCCTCAGTGATAGAATGAATATTTCACTATTGAGTGTGTTGTGAAATGAAGAATTCGGAGGCACTTGGACATTATAAAAGAGAGTTGCGTGAGCAAGTACTAGATATGCAGTGGATACCCATCGGTCCTTGGGTTAGAAAGGCAGATGTTTAAATGTTCTGCTTAATAAGGATGTATTTAATCAAGAGCATAAGGTCAGGGTCCCAATTCTGTTACTTTTTTCTCTTTGCTTTGGTCCTAACAACATCTGCTGCACTGTATCATACTGCTAAACACATCAGAACAGTAAAGACAACACTTCTTAAAAAAAGTTGGTTGTCATTTCATACTAATTTCCTGGCAGGAATGAAGCTAAACTGGTTAGAATGTTTTTAAGGAACGTCAGCATTTGGCAAATAAGGATGCATAAAAATAATTGAATATACTATACATTTCACTAGAGCAGGCTTGAATAGTTCCTGCACTAAATTACATATGTGGACCCCACTGTTTCATCTGAGATCATCTCAGCAGGGATGACTATGGAAATGCAAATTTACACTGCTCCTGAGTCCTTGCAGATTTTACATTGTGTGTCAATAATTCGCTTAAGGATCTTGGAATGGTTTGCTTGCTTTCTTAATGTTTAGCAATTCAAACCTTCTGCTCTCCAAATTAGATAAAATTATTTAAATCATAATGGTCTTTTCAGCATCCGTTTTGGGCCTCTTCTTGCGTGCTGCAGGAAGTTCCAGGTTTCCCCGTTTCTCCTCTGAGCAATGTATGAGTACATCCATTACTTCATCTAAAATATGGAGGGGGCTTTGTGCCAACGGTCTTTCAAAAAAATGACAAAATGTTAACTTTTAATACAATGCTTTGTTTTACCAAAACCAGAGTCAACACAGGTGACAATATTGCTGTTCGTGCAAAATCCTACAGTTATTCTGCCATCTATTGTTTTTACAAAGCTTCCTTCAAAATCACAGTAAGCTAATGCCAATGTAATGACTGATGAAGCAGTCTCTGAATGGAGGTGTTAGATATCTTGTTAGACTGACTGATAGAGCTGTTAAAAGATAGCCAAGTTTTTGCCTGTGCAAGCTGTTTTCACCTTGTCTCACACAGGCTATCACAGCCAGATTGACTCCAAGTCTGTAACTATCCAAAACTGGCAAACTCCTAACTGCATTAATCCTTGTACTAGAGAAGAAGCAGTAAATGACCAAGACTGTCTGGTAAAAGTTGGGGAAAAATATTTGATCTCCTAATAACATTGTCTTACTTTCTTCTATTAGAAAAACACAGTTTTTCCATAAGCATCAAAAGGAAAGAAACTTACTTTCCTACAAATTTCTTTGGTGATTGACTTCACAGCCTAAGACGCGAGGTCTTGCTCAAACCTTACCAACAGTGGGGTTCTTTTGAGGTGCTTTTGATATTGCAAACTTTCTGGTATCTAATAAAAACCTCACCTTTTTCCCTCGCGGGAGGCACTGATAGCCTGACTCTACTCAGCCTTCACAGAACTGCTAGGAACTTAATGTCTCTGAGACTGCCATCACTCTGCCATGCTTGCCTGAGCGTATTATTGGGAACTGGATGGACAGATAAGCGCAGCACTTAACAAGTCACAGGAGAGTATGCACCTTACTAACAAGGCTAGAAAACAGTGTTGCTTGTAGCGAGGCTAGTCAAACTCAGATTTTGGGCCATACCTGATTTTCAGGGCATCATTAACTTTCTTCCAGTTTACTGTAAGACCCTGATACATGCCTCTCCATCTGCCAAAATTCAATTGTAGAACACATTTTGGGATGTTTAAAAAATCAGTCATTCTGAAAAGTAAACTGCACTTGGATGAATTCTTTTAGTATAAATTGGTCTTTTTGTTACCTCTGCTCTTTAACTCTGTTTCTGAGGGCAAAGATTTTTGGCAGTCACAGTGAAAGGGGTAGCACATTTGTGTGGCAGTGCTGAAGGTGCTTTTAGCTTGAGACTAGTGGTACTCCTTGAAATGAGATACTCGTGGGAAATGCGCTTGGAGGCCCGACTGACTTGAAGCATGCTGCTCTGGGCTCCGCTAGCTGCGGCCGTGTTTTGTTGTAGGTCAAAGAACAAGAGGAAGTCTAGTACGATAGAATTTCTAGCCATCCCAAGAATAGACTGGGTTGGATGTTCTCCAGTCAAACCATTTTTTTTTGTCAGAAAATAGTGACTCATCACATCTGGAATGATTTGTGGAACTCTGTCAGTTTTAGCAAACTGACAGGGAACCGTACGGAGGTTTTCATCATTTCATGCTTGTTTGCCTGGCAGGAGGTTGTAGACCCCAGCAACCACGGGGTCTTCTATGGGTTTTTATAGCTTCCAGGAACTCTCTCAGGCATTTGGAGGCCAGAAGCCCAAGGAGCCTTTGGTCCCCTTGGAGTTTGGCCCACTGTTGTGCAGCTGAGAGATCATGCTGGGGGCCTTTCTCAGGGCTTTAATGTAGACACTGATGAAATTTTACAGATATAAACTGCTTTTTTTTTTTTTTTTTCTGAAAAAATAACTATTTATATCTATACAAGTAATTTACAGATACTTTGAGTGAAACCGAGTTTCAACACATTTCTTTCTTAAATTGACCTAAATTTAAAGTTTAAAAAAACCAAAACCCAAGAACTGCCACAAATTCTCAAACTCCAACATTTCATTCTGCCCAGAAGAGTTTTCCTTCCATATCTGGGAGAAAGAAAGGTTGAGATGATGCTTTCTGTTTTTTGATGGTGGCTTGTGTGGAAAACAGGACTTAAATAAGCCGACTCAAAAGCCTACTCTGTGTAAAAATCCTACCCTGGACACCTCTGTCAGTGAGCTGGAATGCTGATTCCCGCACTCCCAGTCTGCTGCCTCACCCATGGACTTGAGGCTTTGCTGTTCCTGACTCCCTGTAGTTACCTGGGAGCTGGGCATTAAGCAAGAATCTGTCATGGTCTCCAGTTTCAGTGTCTTCAACATTTTTGAAAAATCTGTCACTTTAGCTGCTTGGAAACAAAATATTTGGAAACTTTTCACTTTCCTGGGAAACTCTTGGAATTTCTATTTTTTTTATTCCAAAGAAGGAAGAAAAAGGTCTAGAATTTCCTAAAGAGAAGAAATATCAGCTTTTAATGTGGGGTTCTCAGGAATATCCTTGCTAGAGGCCACAGCACTGGAGCCTTAGAAACAATGAGAGCTGGATAGAATAGCTGGAGGCAATCTGAAGTGTCTGTTTTCTGTGATATTATTTTATTTTTATCTGGGAACAGCAAAGTGCTAATATCTTGACAGCCAAAATCACAATAAGCTGTAGCTGTAACGAGTGTAGGGATGCAGACTTGCCTGCAAATCATGAGAGGTGTGAGTTTTGGATGCATTCATCTGTACTGCCAAACCTTGCCCATGTGTTGTGCTGTTCTCACATTGGGATTTTTCAACTGTTACTTCTATTAAGAAATAGCATTGCTCTCAGAAATTACAGAACAGAATTTGGGGGAAAAGCAGAGCATTTTTGAAATCTCATCTTTGCCACTGCCTCCTCCAACATCCCATTGTCACCTTTTCCTTCCACAAATAACTTGGAATAATTAGAGCTTTTTAACAAATCTGAAAGTATCTGTTTATCAGTGAGTGATGCTAGAGCTCTTCAACAGCGCTTGTTAGCAGGGGGATGTTGACCTGTCATCTTCAACCTTGGAAAATGATCGTGGTTTGATTAAAATGGCATTGGATATGCTGTTTTCTAAAGAACAGGTTTTTGGTTCCATGGAAGGAGAGCTGCCTCTTTCACTGTGCTGCCAAAGCTTTTCCTCTACACTTTCAAATTAGTATGAGTCATTTTTGCAGAGAGCTGAATATCTGCCTGCTAGTGAGGCTGCAGGTGTCGGGTGTTATTCCCAAAGTCCTCTTCACATTCCGTGCTTGCTGTTGTGCTCCCCCAGCATTGCTCCTGCCTTTTTGCTTGCTAGATTGAAACATGCATTCATTCTTGCTAGGCTTTTTTGCAGGGAAGCATCGATCCTGGTCTTGTTCAGTAACCTCTGACACTAAAGGTGTCTGCATGTTCTCTTTGAAGCAATTACAAGCTTGAAGGGAAAGGCCATAGTT
Organism: Egretta garzetta; assembly: GCF_000687185.1. Lineage (NCBI taxonomy): Eukaryota > Metazoa > Chordata > Aves > Pelecaniformes > Ardeidae > Egretta > Egretta garzetta. Next base: position 2,056,379 of record NW_009259063.1, read on the forward strand.
TGCATTAGAGCAGCTGAAATACTTGCAGAACAGACAAGTCTTCACACATGCAAACCTTTCCTCTGGTCTGAGGAGAAGCAGCAGGCAGGCTCACACTAACTAATATTGCTCTGCCATCATGGCTACAAAAACACCACTACTATTGTATTGTAAGGCTTTCTGTAAAAATGCCAGAGAAATAGAAAATAGAAAGCTGGGGAGGGGTACTTTAAGTTGTTAGTATTCTGCATGAGAAACAGTTCCCCAAACTGAAATAATTTTGTTTGGCTTTTCCTAGATTTGTACTTGCACAAATCTGACTCCAGAGTCAATATGAGCACTTAACAAGATCACAAAAGTATTTATCAGCAGGCATCTTTAAGATTGCTTTCCTCTCTTTCTCCTTGTTTTAGTTGCTAGGCCATATTCCCTCAGCCCTGCAGGGCTTCATTTTCCTTCCAGCCTGAAGGCTGGTTCATATCCATAATAATGCCGTTATGTTTACAAAATATTAGGACCAAGCATGAGACTTTTCAGTTTGTAAATAAGAGCAAAACCTATTAGGCAAGCAAGAAAGCAAGAATTCATCATTTAAATCCCAGATTAGAAACAGTGGGTATAAAAAGCTGCTTGAAACTGTATCCTGCATTAAAAGGAAAATAGAGCCTGTCATTTACTCACTGGAATTTACATTTTTTTTCTCTCATGAGAGAAGCCGGATTCAATACGTGGGTCATATTAATTACGTCTTAACTTCAGCCATCTTAAGGCTTGCCCCTTAATCTACGTGAATTACCTTAGTTCTGTCTGGAGACAGAGGAACACAGGCAGGCAGCTCGTGAGAGTGATTCAACCTACCTCACTTAAGAGAGGATGGATAGTCCTGTGTGACTGTCTTGGACTGCCTTTCTTCAAAATAGCTGAAGTTAGGTGAGATAAGCCCCATTTCCCAAAGTGAAACCCTAGATTTTCCCCTGCCCCCCTTTCCTATTGATTGATCCATTTTTCTTAGAAGCACTAAAGGAAAAAAAAGTGGCTATAGAATCATTTGGCAGGATCCCTGCAGGATGATGCCTTCCTTCTTATAATATATGTATGTATTTTTAAAAGGAAAAAAAAAAAGCTGTGGTGATATTGTACAATCTATAAAAAGAGTTCTCTACATTTGGCAGAAATAAAATGCAAAGCATTTATCCCTATATTGCAAAAGGCCCTAGAGGTGCAGTAATCGACACTATACAGCCCAAGCGGTGCTCTAGGAGGCACGCTGTAAAGAAGAGCCAGACTCAGTGGCTATACAGCCCTGTGTCTGTGGTAACTTTGATAAAGAGGGGAAAGTGGGGATCGGTGTTCCACAAGGAGGTTTGAATGGTTTAATCCTGGGGAACCTAGTGGGAAAGCCTGTATGGCTGGAGCGATTTATATTCAATGTAAAGCCTGGAAGACCCTGAGCATTCTCCATGCTGACAGAACCAGTGGGGCACAGGGAGGCTTGTATTTTGCAGAATCAGCCCCTTGTTTACAGTTCCGGTTTATAAAGAAAATTATATGAGATATACTTCCTTTTCAAGGCCAGGGAAATTTAACCAGGACAGTCTACTTTGAGGGGGGTCTTTTAAGTTTCCAGAAATATTTACCGCGGTGTGGCCTGATCCTACAATGAGCTGGGGAGCAGTGGCTCTTCAGACTGTGTGGAGACCCCCGTATAGAGTCCCTGTATGGGGTACTCTCTCCAAGGCAGATCACATTGCCACCTAGCCACAGGTCTCTGCAAAAATGTTACTAGTCAATACGCAGTAACTACCTTTACTGGAGAAAAATGCAGTCTTGCAGATCCCATCAAAAGACCCTTTCCTTCAGCCTTTATCAGAACTGGAGAGTGACTCATTTCAGTACTGATAGTAGAGTCTACTCGGCATCTCACAGGCATCTAACCACTTTCTAGGAGCCTCAAAACCCACAGAAGTAATTTCTGGGTAAACCTGAATCTGGGTATTTTGAAACAGACGTTTTTCCCCAAAATCAAGCTGCCATTTTTCATTGGTTATTCTACTCTACCTTTGTATTTCTCTTCTCCTTAGAAAAGGCTGTAACTGCAATAATTACATAGACACTATTAAGAATAAATTTACCTGGAGCCACTTCTGCAAATACGAAGTCATTAGACTTTGGTCTTTGCTTTAGATTTTTCCAGGAAGCTACTTCTCCTTACAGTCATCTCCATTCAGCCAAAAAGAAAACTGTCATATAAAAATAGTATGCAGCTTGATGGCGCGATTGGACCATTTATCAGTTTTGGGCCAAATCTCATCTTCAGTGATTACCTCATGCCACTTTATTCACTCTAATGGATTTGACGTGAAAAGAGACGGAGCTGATAGCAACTCAACTTATGCTTTCAAGCCAAGACTACAGGCAAAAATTCCAAAGTATGCTGATTTAATGTATGCTGATAAATCCAATGTCTTGTCAGTAGTGTGCTTAAGTGAGCAAGACTAGTAGGCTAATGTGTACTCGGTTCGGTACAACCGATTGCACCTTATACTGGTAAAGCATGATTAGTAGTAATAAGAAATCCAAATTCTAGTAAATAAACACTAATGTTACATCCAGTAGTTGTGCAGCAACAGGAATGGAAGAAAAATGTTATCCCCTGACATGCTCAATACTAGTCTTGTTGAATTCCAGGTGCTCTGATCCCATGAAACGTGCAAATAAACCTCGTTGCAGGGATCTGAGTAATTGCATGGAATCATTAGGTCCATTGCATTTTCTTCAATCCTAAACTTGCAGCTTCTTTACTGTCTCACACTTTGCACCTAACTAAGGTTCTGCACGCCTCTGTCCGCAAAAGTGGTTAAGTACTTCCAGAAGGCCATTCTGGCACAGGCGGTGAATATGCTTCTAATTCCAAGCCCTCACTTAAATCCCTGAATTTGGACGGAAATAATGCTAGCCATATTCTTTTCAGGAGGGTATCAAAAGCCAATTACAGGTAGTCAAGAAGCTAATCTGATGGTGCCCAAAATAGGTGTGGAAGGCACAATGAGATACCATCAGTGTATGTGACATGCCCTTGAAATTTCTGATCCAGGAACACATCGTGTTCCTGAAGAGGGGAATAGTGCTGGGAATCAAGGCTGCAAAACTACACGGCTAAAAGAAGTGCTTAAACTGCTGTGTGGTCTGAAGGGCGTTTGGGAAAGAATGAAATGGGAAGGCACCACTCAGGGATGCTTTCATGTTAAGTTTGAAGTTTTATGATTGCAAAAGGAAGGAAAATAGACTCTGTAAATCGCTTCACTATTATGGGAACACATGTAAGAGGAGGTCAGTTGTCTGGAAGCTGGTCATTTGAGCTGCGTCTTCTCATTTGAACTTTACTTCCTGAAATGCATGAAGTTAGTTTCCTAAATAGAAGATGGATTAAAAGCTCCAAAAAGCTGATGTCACTTGATTCTTTTCACTGGTAGATCTATTGTTATATAATCATCATAGAAACGTAGAAAAAATTAATTGGGAAGGGCCCTTGGAAATCGACTGATTAAACTACTGCTCAAAGAAGGCTAATGAAAAAGTTCAGAATTTCTAACTTCAAAATCTTTGCTGGCAGTGGCATAAACTGTGTTCTTTGATTTCAGTCACTGTGGTTAGTGTAAAGGCTGGGGAAAGAGAGAGAGATTTTTAAACCACCTCTTTGATTTTCCTGTATTTTTGTGCTCTTAGGTCTGCCTGGCTCCCACTGTAAATTGAGACCTCTCTAAAGTATGTTTTGTTAATGGGCCGTGAGAAAGAAAATACAGTTTTAGCATTCCCTACTCTGCCTGTGTCTTTTGTTCCCATTTTAGAGGACTGCCATTACAGTGGGAGCTGAGCGAAGAGCTGGAACAGGGTCATTCCCACAATCTGTGCTGATGGGGGAGGCTCCTTCGCCTAGTCCCACAGTACCTTTCATGCTGAAAGATCAAATGTAAACCTTTCTTACGTCTTTTGCTGTACTCAAAGAGATAGTACAAAGGACCCATACATTTATGTTTCAAGTAACCATGTTTGCCAATACACAGGGCCCCGCTGCATACAAAACTCTGCTATTTGGAGGGAGCTGAAATCCATCCACATCTGCTGGATTTCAAGCTGGCACTTTATGCATCTCTCAGAAAACCAATAAGAGGCATGTGAAGAAATGAGATAGATTTTTCAGTTCAGAATTTCCCTGTAATTAGAAATATTTCAAGTCCTCTTTTTCTCTTTCAGTAATCTAAAATGGAAAAACTCATCATAAGCAAAAGGCAAGCGATTTTCAATCTACATGTGAGACGCCATTTATCATTAGGAGCTATGAGAGCATGACCATTAATTTTTTTCCTAGGTCTTTCATATCTTGTATTTTTTAACTCACTTTTGTATTACATTTTTGAATGATAAAGTGTTCAATTCACTGCTTAGGGATTGTTCTCAAACTCTTTAATATAAACCACATCCATACAATATTGAAGGATCTGACTTAAATTAAATCTACAGAAGAAGGGATATTCAAAGTTCTCTATTTTTATGAGTGTATCATTCATCTTCATCTGTCACATCAGTATCTCTCTGTACTGTAAGACTGTACACTTGTCTTGTCCATTCTAAATTGCTCGGATATCCTTGAAAAACCAGGAAAAAAAGTCAGCAGCAGTGAGCATTTTGTCATCAACTTCACGGAGCCCAGAATTCAGCTATTAATGCAAGGAGTGCTACTTACAGGGAAGTCTCTGCTCAGTCACTGCAGAAAATTAAATATCAGGTGTGAGGGACTGGAAATGATGCTCACCTTAGTTACGCAAGTGTTAATCAAAACTTAGCTCCATGGATTTAAATGGAGGTGCAGCAAGGTCAATCAGCTGCCAGACAAGAAGCAGGTTCATTAAGTGCTAAGGGAGTGACTTCCACCAATTTTCCAGACGTTGCATTTTCCTGTATCATAGGAGGGTGAGTGGGAAGCTATAAGCAGCAGTAAATAACAGAAGAGGATATGATAAAGTAGAGGGGGAGGTTAACTGTAACCTTCCTGTGAGCTATTTTCCTGCTACGTATTGCTTTCCCCTGCAGTTGGTTTCCCAGCCCAAAGAAAGTCAAGCAGTTGCAGGACACACTGTTTTAGCACATCTCTCAATTCTTCAACCAGTGTTTACTTGATGCACTGAATATGTGCAACCTGGCTTCCACGTACCATCTAAGGCAGCACATATATATGCATATGAACCTGAAATGTTGTTCATGGAGACTTTCAGTGATCTGGCGCCTTTGGTAATGCAGTAAATCATCTGATATCTGTGCACCAAATTGTGTAGGAATTTGCTCCTGAAAACACTTTTGGTACCAGAGTTTTAGTTCTAAAATTTGTCTGTGATCCAAACTAGGCTTGTGCAGTGTCTGCGACTTACAGTAGTTGCACAGCGTATGCGTTCTAGAGGACATTTGCATTCTTTTGATGCAGTTTAGAAACAGTTTGTCAGAACAAAATATAATCCAGTGTAACTCATCACTAGCAACCTGGATAGCTTTTAGAGCTTAAATACTTCTTCCCTTTCTTAAAGTGCGAAGACTTGACTCACTTCACTATGCCTTTTCTCGTGGAGAAATGCTATCCTGCATAGGTCATACTACCTCAGCTTACAGTTACAGGAACATACATCAACAGTATCAAAATTGATGTCTCTTATGAGCCCCTTTAAACGCATTTGCTACTATTTATTATAGGGATTGTATTTATTAAGATATTTTATCAAGAGTTTTGGACTTTTTAGTTAAATCAAATAAAAATATGTGATTTTTCTACTTATTTGTGCTACTGTAACTCCATTGTTTAGTGTTTCATCAGCCAGTGTAATTCAGAGGACAATTTGACTTCTTGTATTTATGTTCCTAATGAAGTAAATACAAAATTTCATTTCCATTTCCCTTATTCCCCGATGAGCTGTCGTGAGAAAATAAGTTCAGGGCAATACTGTCTGGTCATGGCATATCTAAGAAACCCAAAAGCTTGGATTCCAAATGACAAATAATCAGTAACCGGACATGATTTTTGTTTACTATTCCCTACTATGTCCCTGTCCTTGCACTGTCCTGCAGTGGGCATGTGTGGGCTTTTAACATTCTGGTCTGGACACCTGCAACTCCTCTCCCTGTTAACAGCTTTCAAGAGTTCAAACCTCTAGCAAGCAGATATGTCCGATGGCAGAGCTGTGTCCTTGCTTCCCAGCTGGGGAAAGCTCTGCTTGACTTTACCGTCTGCCTCCCCCCAGCGCTTCTAAGAACACTGTGCAGTGGGGTTACTAGCCGGTGAAATGCTCTTCTGGGAAGAGTTAGGACAAAATACAAGGAACCTGAAAAGAATGAACTCACTGTGTGGTTGGGGGGTGCGTGTGTGTGCATGAAATTCAAACCAAATGTCTTACAGAATTAAGACTGGTTTGCAGAGAGACCTCCTGTGTTAAGATTGTAAACTGATCATGTTCTGCAAACAGAAAGAGATGAAAAATGAATGCTGTGGACCCCGCAGATTCGTAGTCACCTGGGAACTTGGGCGCATGTAAAGCTTCCGACCCATAAGCAGCCGCGTTGAAGTTGGTGCCCATGATTAAGCCTTTTCCTGAATCGGGACCTGGTTGTGAATTATTGGCTTAGCTCTAATTCTTGCCACATGGGACTGCTTTTAAATCTAAATTCATTCATTAATGTTTATAAGGCGCGCTGAGATCTTCCAACGTGTATGGCACTATTGAAATGTTAAGTGTCGTTATAACTCATGCTTGCAAAAGCAGCTGAAGATGGATTTACTTTACGTGGCAGACGGTAATGGCTCACTTGGAACAGTTACACATTCTATTGGGTAAATAACAGGAGTGTTATAAATTGTAGCAGTGATATGTTTACATAATAGACGGTAACCACTCCAGAGGAGCCATAACAGTCAGCTTAATAATACGCATTTTGAAAATGATGTAAATATATGTATATGCGAGGCAGCAAAATGGCTGTAGGAGATAGAGAGCTGACAGTTCCCTGTAAATACTGCATGTTTTCAATGCTGTATTTTAATGTTTTTATGCAAACACGTCCATCCGGTGGCTTAACATGATAGCAGAGCAGAAAAAGGGTTGTATTCCAGGGGCTGTCACTAACGTATACGCTAGTGCTGTTAAATGCAGTATAGATGGGCTGTCCAGCGGGCTGTTGAGTTTGCAAGTCAGGCAGTGCTGCTAAAAGCTTTCAGGCGTGCTTGTTCCCCAGGACAACTCCCTCCATCTTCTCATCCCCCTTTTGGCTCTGTACCTTCACTTAAGCTTCCTCCCACACTTTAAAAAATGTGACCACTTCATTTCTGCCAAGCACGTTGCCTGTCCTCCATCTGCACAGTGCCTCAGGAAAAAAAGAGTCCTCCCGGCTTTGTTCTCTGGCTCTGTAGTGTTTACCTGGTTGTTCCTACCTTATCGTGCCTTAATTTTTACTATTCCATGCCGTGGAGTTCTGGTAAGGAATGCTGCTCTATGAAACAGCATGAAACTATATTTTCCATATGCCATAACCACGCTGTTAATGGTTGTACTCACGATGTGTGAGGGGAAATAATGCGGTAGCATTAACTGTGAGATCGAATTCTTGACTGGAGCTATTCTGCGGGAGTTTGTGAAACATTTTTTCAACAAAAGCAAAAATGCCTTTTTGACCAAAGGAATTTTTTTCATGGGAAAAGAACATTTTGGTGAAAATCATTCATTTGGGAAGGAAAGGGGAGGGTGGCATACAAAAAAGGCATCATTATAATTTCAAAAAAAAAGAAAAAGAGAAAAATCATGATATGACTTTTTTTTCAAAACATCCTGTCAAAAATCTTCATGTCTAGATGCACCTGCCATTACATAGTTCGTATAAGAACTTGCCCCATAATTCTTCCACCATTTTGAGAAAAATACCTGAACTGTATCACTCCCCTTCATTTCCTCGTCTGTTAAAAAAAACCCCAAACCCTCAACTTTTTAAGTATTAAGAATAAGCTAAGAACACTTCAAAACTTATTTTTAGCATTGAAACTATTTTTAGTACCTTGAAATAACAAGCCTAAAGACAGGAAAATTTGTCAACAAGGAGCTCTGTTAACCCCTGTGCTGTGGCAGCTGTATGACAGAGCAGGAGAACTGTATTCTTACAGCTTCTGTAGAGGAAGAATCGTGCTGCTCTTTCCATGCTTACCTGGTTTCTGTTTCTCTCTGTCTGTGCAATTTGGGCCCTCACGACAGAGGGGCAAGCCACATGGGAGTCCAGAAATCACTCTGCCTTTTCAAATCTGAGCAGCGCTCCTCAGGGGCGCAGCCTGGCGCTGTGGCTGCTGAGCCATGAGGGCCTCTTGGTGTGCACCAACCCTTCAGTGGAGCCCTCAGCAAAATCCCTGTTACCTGCAGAGGATTCCTCCACTCCTCCTTGCCACAGCTGGCACAGAGAACGTGATTCCTCCCCTTGGGTCATCTGGGGTGACATGTGAGGAAGAGGAAGTCTTGTGGAGCTGGAGAAAGGACCCTTGGAGGTGTAAGTCCATGGACAAGGAGGGAGCAGTTTGTCAATTATGGTTAGCATTAAAAAATTGAAACATTTTCTTGGGGACTGGGATTGACTCCCCCAGAGCTCTTGTACATCCAGTTTATTCTTTCGGCATTTCCCTTCACCAGAGGATGAACTTGGACTGCAGCTTTAATGCCCCCTTGCAGCTTAGCCCCAGTGCACGCTCCTTCCCCTCACCCCTCTGCCGTGCGCCGCTCTAGGCTCTTCCTTTATGGCTATAGCAGGAAGCCAAGCAAAAGTCAGGAATGGAAAGGTCTGGGCATTAGTCCTGTGTCAAAACTGAGACATGATGTGGCTTTCCGTATTCCTAATAAGGATCGTTTAGAGTTAGAATAAAACTTACTGTGGGGTTTTGATCTGGTTTTTAATTTGTTGGCCTTCAGTAGTGCCTAAAATTAAATACATTTCTACTATCACCTGTTTCAGATAGCTGTTTTAAAATCTATTATAATACTTTGATCCAGATTTATCCATGATTTTATAAAGATTTTGCTTCCTTGAGTATTCTCTTCCCGAACTACAAGTAATATCTCAGTGTTAGAGTACACGGCAGATCTAGAGGTTCACAGTCAATTAGATGAAGCCTAAGGGAGGCGGGGAGTTTGGATTTCATTCTTATCTGTGTGTGCAGCAACTGGGTTAGGACGAGGACACGCTCAAAAGATTGATTTTCTTTTCCTGTAAATACAATGGAGGGATGAGTCTTTTCAACTACAGAAAACCCACACCCTGCCATAACAGGATCCCCACCCTGTCTCTGCTCAATCCTTTTGATAAAAGCCCCATGCTGTGGGCAATACAGATTAGTTTTAGATGCAGGAAGCAAACTGGAGAGGTAAGGATGCAGGGGGGGTCTCTGACTTGCAATGCTGTCCATTTTAGTTATCCAGGAAAATGTCTGGGGACCGCACCTCATCTTACCCCAGCAATTGCTAAGAGCTCTGTGTCTCATCAACATTCAGTCCAGCTGCGGGACTGGGACAGTTTCACTTTTCATATGAAATTTTTTTAGCTCTTCCAAGGCACATGATTTAACCAAAATGTGGTATTTACAGCATATCCTTTTCTCATTTATTTTGCGACATCAACTGTCATTTAAAAAAGAGACTTACGGGAAATATTAGGGGAAAAGGCAAAAGTACAAGAGTTTCCACCAGCAAGACACTGGGAAACTGAGAGACACACAGACCAAAAAGGAAAAAAGAAATTACGAAGCAAGCCCAGCTGACATGGGTTGACATTATTCTTCCTAAAATCAAAATGTCATGGCAGCAAGGAGAGAGAGACACATAGCATGATATTTTAACTGGGCTGATTCGTGGGAGACTCACAAGAGTTGCAGAGAGACAACACCCGTGACAAGTAAATTTTAATCAAGATGCAGGTCTTTCTCTTTACCTCTTTGTCCTAAAGACATATCATTAGCCCAAAAAGTGAATTTTGCTTTCTTTTTCTTATTCAAGCAGTAAGACAAATGGGATGGGAGAAAAGAGCTACACTATAAAGTAGGCCAAGTTCTTAAAATTTGGATTTTGGACAATATATTTGGGAGTGCTAATTGGGGGACAAACCATTAGAGCTTTTTCCTGCAAGCCCTTCAAGGTCCAACCTATTAACTCTAATTAAGTTGTTCTGAAGAACAGTTTATCATGGCCAGACAGTCCCTGTCTCGGTACCCATTGAGGAGTGGGATTGACTCACGCACATCATATCTAAACACTTCAACTGAGTAACAAAATAACTATTTCTCTCTCCTCTCTCCCTAATATCCATTTTGTGATGATGACTTGACTGTAGCCCATATTTTGTTTGTAGTGGTTTTAGTTGGGAGTTTCAAAATGCCTATGCAAGTCTGATACTTCTTGCCACTGAAATGCAGGGTTAACTGGGATTCGTAACTAATTTTTATTAGCTTCAAAAATATGGTTTTTTATTTTTCCATGTGTTACTAATTTTTTTTAACAGATTTCATTTTTTGAGGTGTGAAAAAGACAACAGATTTTATTGGGTTTTCTCACCTGCAGAACCTGATTAAATGCCATCTTTTTGCACAGATTATACTTAGCCTGTGACACCGTGGGTGGGGAACTCTTCTGAATCCTCATGTGGCAGGAGATGGATTTAGTATGTAATTCACATTTTGGTATGTAACATTTTTCTTTCCAAGCTGTAGCCTTTTCTAATAATTTTGATGACAGCATTTGTTGTCAAAAGAAATATATGCAGTACGCGTATACATATGCATACATATATGTTGATGCATGTAATTCTAGTGTGTGAAAGAGCACAGTGCTTTATGGAGTTGGTAAACTATATATGAAGGTACTGATGTCTGCATTGCAAAATCTGAAAAGAAAGTTAACTATTGCGACACCAAGGGAGAGTTGGCAGCCAAATAACTCAGTATTTCCTTGCATGCCAACCTGCACAAGGGCAGCAGGGCTGGTGTGCTGTGAGACTAAGACCCTGCGGTTGTGCTGCTTGGTTCCTAAGGCATCTCCATCTCTCATTCCCTGTCACTCTTTCTATGTTGAGTAAGAGTGTCGAGCTTGAATATTTTGTCATCTTCTGTTCAATTTTTAGAGTCATTTAAATAAGTCCCTTTTGAAGAAGCTCTTTGGCCTGGCTGCAGGAATTGTGTCTTAGAGGAAGGCAGTCAGCAAAACACCTAGAAACAAAAGAAGAAAATGAGAAAATCAGCCCCAATGGGAATGACTTACAGGCAATCTCAGTGAGGTTATCAAATGGAATAAAAGCCAAGTCTACTAAAGGAGGCAATGCAGAAATGAGATAATGATCTCTCTGCAAGAGACACTGTCCCAGAGTTTGGGATCAGCTCAACTGAACAGCAATAAACAAACAAACACCAACAAAGCCTACAGTAGTTAGGATCATAAAAACCTTGAAGGGATTCTGAAAGCCATATTAATACAAAGCCTGTAGGAGAAACAACAAAACTTTTGAGTAAGCTACAGTATACTGCACCTCATGAGAAAATTACCCCTCCGCCCCAATACCTGCTATGAATATACATTATGTTACAAGACCTCCTTAGCGCTGGCTGACCATGTCTTGGTATTTTGCAAAGCACCTTATATGCTGGGCCTTGTTTCTCTTCAGCTCTTTCTAATAGTCAATGACCGTATTTGCTCTCCAGCCTCATCCATTCCTGAGAAACTTGGCCCCCAGATCCATGCACTCTAGTCAGCTCTCAGAAAGTGGCTTGAAATCTTCCACTGATTTTTTTTTTCTTTTTGGTCAAAAAAATACTGAAACAAAAATTTTTAAGGATAACATATCACTTATGACAAAATTTTAATTGGAAAATGTTTTGCAGTTCCAGGAATTTGTAGTCCAAATGTGAGAGTAACAAATTTTTTCAGTCTAGGTTTTAGTATCTCCTGTTTGGAAGAGATCACAGGTTTTTCCAGATTTAAGGGATGGTATCTGTTTTGTTTTCCTGACCTCCCAAATTTCTTTTCACATTAATAGTTATTGCCCCCTGATTACTGCTGGAGTCCACTCTTTAACAGTTCTGGTGAATTGCCCAGTTTCTATTCATAATCATGTAGCCAAACTGCTTAGTTCAGTAAAAATGAAATAAAAACACAATTTACAATCACCACATCCATTTTGTATTTTAAGAAGCAGATTCTACACAGATTGTTCAGTACAGTGAAGCACTATTCATGATGGAACAGCACTGAGAGATTTCCCACACTACAAGCTGGGATCTTCTAACTAGACTCCAGGGTTTGTTATTCCCTGGCCTGCTTTTCTAGCTCAAGGACATGGTGGAAGGGAGTTCAGCCCAAGAAACCCATGTGGCACTTTGTATTCAATGGCAGCTTTGAAAGCCTTGCCTTCAAGGCCAAAACCTGCACTGCCTAGGAGTCAATCCGGACCTCTCGGTTGAGATGTTGGCTGCATGCTAGAGCTAGGTCACAGAGAGTTAGGACATAAGGCATAAAGGCACTAAAAATCCAGCTGCTTCTGCTTTGCTACTGGACATGTAGTGGGAGCTAAGAGCAGTCACCTGGGGAGGTAGGATGGAGAAGCCGCTGCTTCCCAGGCTCGTCCCCAACCCACTGCACTCCAAGAGAGCTTGACGAATAGTGTGGGGAAAACTTGCTGCAGTGCTGCCAGAACTCAATGTTTGCTACATAAAAAGGCCTTTGGCCTGTAGTTCTTCTCCAAGCCAGCAAACATTACATTCACTCCAAAAGTGTTTAAATAATTTTCTTAAGGAGGAGAAAAAAAGATTTTATGCTGTGAGTAAGGGGATGCAGAAAAGGAGCAAGGCAAAAAAAAAAAGAAATGCATAAAAGTGTATTAAAGATTATTTGCTGCATGAAGCAGTTCTGTAATATGCACCTAAAATATAATATTGATGAGAAATCAAAACAGATTTCTTTTATATTCAGAATGAAACTCTTTACTTCAGTATCCAGTAGCTGGAGTCACTAAATAACTGTGAATCCATGTTGGAAGTGGGTTTGAGGTTATTTTAAAACAAAGGGAAAAGAATAAAAATCAATTAAATACAATGGTTTGGAAAGACTTTTCCCGGAAGAGAGACATACTTTTTAGGGTATTCATGGCCCAGTGGGACAAGGATGACTTCTACTGCCTTGATAAATGACCTTTTTTGCTGCTTCAGAGTCAAAGGGAGAGCCACTTTCCAGAGTGAATGGAGCCGGGTGAATCACAGGGTCTATGGCAAGCTCTGGAGTGCTTAGCAAATGAAGTCATCCAGACAGGATTAAACAGAGTTATGTCTCCCTAGCAGAGCCTTGTTTATGGAAAATGAGTTTGGGCGATTGGCTTAGCCTAAGCACATACTGTTCTTTTCTACCTAGGCACATACGGCTTGCTTCAATAAAGTAGCCCAGTCCCAGGCAGCAAATGTTCCTGGTTTTAGTTCACAGAGGTGGAGCTCAGGGGAAGGAGGCTGGCCTATCTTTTCCTCTGATTTCCCATAGCCTTGGCAAGCTCCTCAATATATACAGCACTCTGTGCAGCTTTTTTTTTTTTTTTCTAATGAAATTCTACCCTTTTTGAGGTCCCTGTGTCTTTTCCAAATGAAGCCGCCAAGAAACACACGAAGCATAGATCAGCTGCAATTAGAAAATGGTGGTTTAAAATTATGTTGGTATTTTAAAGCATAAATATTCCTATTCATATGCATCTAAAATGCATAAATGCACCAGCTGTGAGGTTTTTCCTTTACTTGAGCTTATGAAAAATTCCGGGAGATCAGGAAATTTAGAGCACAAGAATGGTTTATTTTTATACCTATTTCCCTTGTCATTTCCTTTTCCCATTCCAGTCCCTCTGAGAAGAACCAATTAACTTGAGACATTTTCTACATTCATTAGTATCTACATTAAAAAAAGGCAGAATTGTTTCAAGACTGGTATTTTATGCCCAGTAAACTATGATAATATTGCCTGTCAGAGCGCAGCGAGTAAAGGAAACGCTAAAGATGTAAAATCTGTGAATAAATAAAACTGTTAAATTTTGCATCTGCACCTGTATCAGAACAGAACAGATGCCATTAAAAAAACAGCAGGTTGCTAAATAAAATGTACTTTAAGAAAGCAGGTTAGTGGCCATAAATGAAAAGGTGATTGCCAATGCTATTGGAGCTTGCTGCTGGAAAAGAACCCGATTAGCACTTTTCAATAGAAGAACAAACTGTCGTGGCTTCAGCAAAACTCTTTAACACTATCAAGCGTATAAGGAGTCACCAAAATATCACCTGGGCTACATACCACAATCAGAGCAGTAGCACAGGCAGGGAGACAGGAGTGCCCCGTCTAGGTGCCATCCAGGGAGTCCTGGACCCACAAGGCATCTGCTGCTGGTACTGCCACACGATCCCCTTCTCTCTCTCCCTCCTTCCCTTTGGAGATGCCATTTAGAGATGCCACAGCCAGCCTGCCATGAGCACAACCAGTAGCAGAGGCGGGTGATGGGGAGGAGCACAGTACATGGTGGGGGTAAGAGCTGGTCCCTTCACATGTGTGCTCTTCTTGCTTGATTTGGCTGGCTGGGGATATTGCTTGAGGCCCAGAATGCTCCTTAGATGTATGCTCAGGTTTGGGCCTGATGCTTGTTCCTTTGCTTCTTGGCCTCGAAAAACACTAAGTCAGTAATAGTATAGGAGAGAGTTATTTTGGCTGTGTACATGCGGTTAGTTCCCAGCTGTTTATCACTGTATTTCTGTGGGCTATGTTACAAACCATTTTTTCATTATTATTATTATTTCTAATAATTTAGTGAAAAACACTAACAGGTTCTTTTCCACTGCTCTTTTTCTTTTTTACTACTGAAAGGGCTGGAATTGGCTCAAGCTGTCTGGACAAAATTGTGCATACTATCCAGAACTCCTCAGCTGGCATCAGACCAAGGTAGCTGGTTCTTACACCCACTCATCTTAATTCTTTGCTATGGAGATATGAAGTCCAGTGCAGAGTTTTTCCTGTCCTTCAAAGATTTCTCAAATGATGTAGGGTGAACATTAGACACCAACCAGTAGTGTACATGGGAGCAACCCCAACGAGTGTTTGTTTTAGGATTAGAAAAGCCTGTGTGTCAGCAATATGTCACGCTTCCTCTCTCTGCTCTCTGTATTCTTTCCTTCTTGCCAGGCTGAGCAAGGTGTCAGAAAGCTATCGGTTCTCGCTAGGCTGGCAGCAACCCTGCTCTGACCCATTTATCCCAAAGGCCTCTACAGTCTCTTGCAGTGACAGTTGCCCAGCACAGACGGATCTGACACTATTTTTTGGTGAAGTTCCAGCAACTCATTCTGTAATTCCTAGCTGAATCTGTTTTTTTTCCTGTTATTTAGGGGTTTTAAGTTGCCAAGCTCAACCACTGTTTCAGACTTAAGGTCTATGGCTAAAGTCGAGTACAGTCGATTCTGAAAGGAACACTAGGGTCTAGTTGCTGCTTGAAAAAAGTGACAGATATTTAGTAGCTCCACCTCAACTATGAGAGGGAGAGAAAGAAAGAAGAGGGAAGGAAAATAAAAGCATTGGCGATGGAGCAAAAATGTCACCCTAGAAATAAAGTGGAGGAACCTTTTGCAGTTCTTAAACTGGTCTCACCCATCCCCTGGTAAGGTTAGAGAGGCTTTTTGGTTAGATGCCGTTAGTTCCCACACTCCTGTTTCTTCAAGGCCCCACTCAGAAAATTCAGTGTGCTGTCATGTGAAAGATTAAAGTTTTCCTGACTGAATTATCAAGAAAGATTACAACTGTCTTTAGTGACTGCTTGCAAAATATTGTTCTTCTTGGGGGAAAAAAAAAAAAAAGGGCCCCATTTTTAAGGAAAGGTCTTTTGCTACACTGTAGGTTCAGACATAGATAAGAGAATTTTAAATGCAAAATTTAATATGAAAAACATAATAGCTGTTCGAGTTCTTGATAGGCACAATATGAATGGTGAGTTTCTGATCTTCATCACAAACAGCACTGAATACAGCCTCTACCTCTCAGTCATATTTGCTGAAGTGATTTAATATCTGTTATCACATTGCCTAAATGGTTTCATTACACATAGAAGACAAATCTGAGCCAAGTATCTCAAGCATCTTTCAGAGTTTGTAAGCACAATATCTTATAACATAAAGCATTTCAGTGTCAGAGTGCTGCAGAAATCTCATGCTTAAGAATTTTATGTGTAGGACAATTCACCTCAGAAATTAAGTTTAGCTTTTTAAAATAACATTTTTCCAATTTTAATCAGCTTAATTCTTCACTCGCCTATACTTAAAAATACAGGAAACAAGAATTAGACAATGGATAAAAGAGCTCATAATAACTAAAACAAAATTTCCTCCCATGAAGTCAGAGATCTGAACCTTTCAGGAATATCAAAGTACTGCATATATTTTCTGTGCACTAAACTAAATATTTTAGAATACCACAGAGGCTTTTAAAAATAAATACCTTACTTAGAGCACTATTCCTCCTAAAAATATTTTTAAGAAACACAATTGTGTTTTTGCTTTCTATATTGTTCAAAAGAAGAAAAGAAAATCTGATGAAGCAAAAGCCAGAAAACAGAGCAAATGCTGTAGTGTTCCCATAGAAAAGTAAGCAAACAAACAAAAAACACTATGGGGGAAGATGTACTGAGCTATCCCGGGTGAGACTGTAACGGCAGTGAAGAGAATCACATATGCCACATTAGGAAAGAGAAAACAGATTTAAAGCTAAGTCAATCCCACTACATAGAATAAAAAAGATAACCTAAACATCCACAGGCATTCTGTTGGCTTTACTTTCCTTGACACACATCTATGGATTTCAGTGGTTGATTAAGGATTGCGAGGTTTTGACATTTTATGAGTCTGCTGCTTTGCTGAGGATATAAACTCTCTCCTTGACAGTATGCTGCACGTGAAAGTTGGATGTTTGCAAAAAGAAATGCCAAAAGTCCTCAAGCCAAGCTTAGAGCTCTGCATTTCAGTGCTGTCCATGGAGCTGGTTGTACAGTACTCACCTTGCTCTAATCATTGGTAATATCTGTGCCTGTGCAACAAGGAAGATGAAGTGATAGAGCCATAGCACCTCATGTGAAGAAAAGATGTCTAATATTTGTGAATGTTTTCTAAATTGTCAAATAACAGCTGAAGCTCTCTGTTCTGATGGCACAGGCGTCTTTGCAGTGGAAAGATCAGCAATAAATTTTATGCAAAACAGTATTTGATTAGTGCAGGAATAGCTGCAGCTAAATTTTGCGAGCCTTTTGTCTCATGAATTATGACTTCAGGTTTGATCCAGCTTCTACTGAAGTCAACAAGAGTCTTTCCATTGACATATGAGAGAAGCTGGATATAGATAGACCTACAAAGTCACTAGCCTTCAGGCAAAACTCCTTTGGCTTCAGCTGGAGAAAAGCAGCCCAAAAAGGCTGTAAATATTTCAGGATAGAGTTATATACTTGTGCTGACACAGCAGATAGTTTCTTTTTATCTGGACACAAAGAACATTTCAGCCAACTTCTGGGTTTTAGCCAGTTAGAGCAGAGTTTTAAAATTCACAAAATACTGCATTACAAATGGGCGATGTATTCCTTACTACTGTGGGTCAATGTGAAACACTTAGTGGGAAAGTGAAACAGCTTGAGAGAACTTGTCATATACCATGTTGATGGATATTCACTAAATGGCTGCATGTTCTTGGGGGTTAACTGCAACTTTGGATTTGAGCATGTTGGAACATCCATGGGTCATCAGAACTCTAACGCAGCCTTTCTTGGAGTTATTGCGTGACTGAGCTTGTATAGTGTGAATGATTGATTCAGAGAGGCTGTGCCTCCTCCCTGTGCCTGAGAGGATCCTTTAGAGATCCATTTTCCGTGTTTGTTCAAGTTTCCTGGAGAGATTAAATACATGGAGTGAGGCTGTTACTAGAAATATTGGAGGGGAGTGGGAGAACCTCACGGATCTTCACAGCCAGAAAATTGCTATGGGATTCAAGTTCTCCAGCACAAGGATATGTTACGAGTGGGTCAAGAACAAAGGTGTGAACAGATCTCTGAAATCCTCAGAGGGACCAGATGGGATTTAAGTAAATGGACGCTGAGCTACCCATGTCTGGAAATAAACACACTGTATGGGGGAATGGAAGAAGTACGTGCATTGTGGGGATGGCAGGAAATTCAGTTTCCCCATTAGAAGACCTGGCAAGTGTTGTGCATTGACTGGTGTTAATGAAGCAGACTATTTTTTCATCATTGCCTCATCACTCTGGCTCTGCCGGTGTATTCGTGCATGCTAAGTCTGTGCACATAAAAAGGATATTTTTCTCTATCTTTCTTCACCTTCTTTTCCCTTCAGCGGACAAATCTGGCAGGTGGTTACTGCCTTTTACCTCTGCTTCTGCGTGACCTCTCCTGAGAACAAAGACTGTATATGAAAGCTTTCCCCTGCAAAGTTTTATAGCTTTACTAAAAATATTGTACACAAACACACACACTTAAAAAGATGTCTTATCAGCATAAAATAATGTGGAAGCCCTTTCAGGGTAAATTACTGTAGGAAAAACATATCCTTCCTCTCCTCACACAACATCAACGCATACCATTATTACGTATGTGTTCCTGTCTCGAGGCCAACCACGTGTACTGCTACATATTGAAATGTCTGCACATTAGACAGTTACTTACTTTGAGCAGCTTCAAAAATTACAAGCAAATTTTTAAGCACATTCTGTGCTTCGTCCTTATGTCCCAGTTCCTGTTATCCATCAAGTCTGTTTTAAAATAGGACGCGTTTTTGGTACTGCAAAGTCAACAGTGCTGGAAAGTTGGCAGGTACGCTTGTTTAAACAACATTCCCAAGTAGTCTTCTGGCAGGTGTTTCCAGAGTACTTTGAGCACAATTCTTTGGATGGGATATCTGCCAAAGTACATAGCAACAAGGAAAAAATTGTTTTCCTTTTACTGCAGTTGGGACAGTGCAGTGTTTTAGATGCTGCGCTGTGCATCCATTTCAGGAGCTTATTTTGGCACAGGGTCAGAGCCTATACAATGGTAAAATACACAGCATCTTCCTGCCTGTTTAACGCAAGTGAGCTCCAGAATACCAACTGGTAGGTTATCTTCCTGGCAATGGGCCAGCCTCTGACGTGCCTCTTGCACCGATCTAGTCTTTCAGCTGTATAGAAACCCTTTGCCTTCGAACTCCTTACCATAGACCGTCATGCTGCAAGGGTTTCTGCAAGTTCAGAACAAATGTTCATTTCATAGCTGGCCAAAAGAACAAAATGGGAAGGGTGGGTGAGGCAGGAGAGGGATTGGAGAAGCCTTGTCTACCTGGCACTGATTTCTGTTACAGCTGAACCTAGCTCTGCTTAATTGAAACCTGTTCTTTAGATTTGAAAAACACATGACTGGTTTTATAACCTTTCTGGCAGCCTGTCCACTTCTCAGTATGTGTTCTAGACCTAAAATTACCTTCTGTATTATCCATGCAGAAATAGTCTCTTAGATACGTGTACTCTTACATACATACAAATGCTTTCTGACCTAAAATAGAAACAGGTACGTGGAACAGTAAACAGACATCAAAGGCTAAAGGAAACATTAATTGAGGGATATGCTGTTTTGAAATTTAAACTTGAATGCTACGCTGAAATAAGCCCTGTTCAAAGACATGGTCACAGCATGTTTGTTGTTAAACAAGTACTTAGTAGTCTAATACCAGAGCTGCAGCTGCGGGTGACCTGCACTCATGCAGCCTTGGCACAGGTTATGGATAGCGCTCTATGGCACAAAACTGGTTTCCAAAATAACGGTTTTCATCTCAAATCCAATTCTAGCTCTTGACTATAAAGAAGAAGACCTGGGTCAAACCAAAGCACTTGTATTTTCCTGGGTGTGTAGACAGGCTAACACAGAAGTTTCAGATGTCATCTACTCCAATCACTTCAGAAGCTTTGACCACTGAAGCAACTGTGTGAGCATCCGTACTGCCAGTTATTTCACTTGAGCTGTTACTGTGCATGTGATACAACTCTGTACCACCTCCTCACTCACCCCCTTACTTACCTGCCCCACCTGCTATAGTGAGCTACCAATGCCTTCACCTTTCTCACTTGTATCTTCTGCAAGTTGGCATAGGTGCAGAAAGCTGTAGAACTCTGTAAGCTGCAGATGACAATATCATATGGTAAATGCTGCAAGAAGACAAGCAGTGTGGGTGGTAACTTTTTTTCTGTTTCACTTTGTAAAAATCTCCATTCTCTGTTGAAATTGTCTGGCACAGAATTTTCAGGTTGCTGGAGTAGGCTACCACCAAATCCAGCTGGCCTGGCTACAAAATGTGTGAACTGGCAAAGACTTTGTAATCTTATCGTTTGTAACTGCCAACATTCCTGTTTCACTTAGCCTGTCCTGTTTCCCACCCAAAATTCACCTTGGCTTGAACTAGAGGAGGCTCTTCTCTAGGGGCTAGGCTTGTCTAGGGAGTTGCGACTCCGCCTGTCTTCAAAACTAACTTTAAAGCTCTCCTGTTGTGAATATTTCATAGGTGACTATTTCCACTAATTTCTTTGCCTTTTACGTGTAAGCAGAAGGGGGAGCTTGTTTTTATTATGGTATGTTATGTAGGTTAGAGAGCCTAGGCATGCACTTAGGGACAGGGACGCTGTGGGACTAGGCACTGGGCGAACACAACACTGGCACAGGCAGCCTAGCATCAGACACCTCCCTGTCCAGGTGTACGGGGTGGATGAGCAGGAGAGCTGGAGGACACAACTAAATGCTACAGGGTGGCAATAAGAGCCTGATCTTATTAGACTGATTAGTCTTAGAGACTCTTACTAGACTCTACCTAGACCATTACGAGCATTGCAGCAAATGAAAGTTTTCAGCAGGCTTTAGAAGAAAAACTAACTGTCCGAAACAAAGCACAAGTCATCACTTCAGGGCATCCCAGCCCAGACAAGATACTTACCTATTATTATCAGAGTGGGGGGTCTACAAGTACGTTTTTTCTAATAAGTCCTTAATTTTTTTTTTTTATATTACTTTGTGTAATAACTGTTTTCAAGAATGAAACAAAGAAACGTGAAAAAAAAAATAAAATGTGCCTCGGATCCAGGGGAATCAGATATTCAATTCCTAGTTTTGGTATTTACTTACAAAACCACTTCTCAGTGGAATGCATAGATACTTGAGTATTACTGGGGCATTATAGCCACATTAGCCAAGCGTCCTCTTCTCTTGCTTTTTAGACATAATCTAGTTGTCAGTTGTGTAATATTCTCACAGGATGACATTCACTCTGATGCTGGCTCTGTCCTTGGGGAAGAAAGTAACCCAAGAAAGTGAATATAAATGCTTTAAGTCTGGGTGAAGCAAAATTTGAGTCAATACCTCCAGAAATGTTTATAGGATTTGCCAGGCTATGTTGCTCAGATTAACAATAGAGTGAAGAATACTAGTACTAGTACTGTTCATTAAAAAAGCTACATTCTGAGTTGTTATTGGAATCCTAAGCATTTCCAGGTGTTGTGCATGGTTTACAATAGAAAGGATGGAAATTTTCTCAGCCTCCTTTTCCTTTTTGTTTTGACTTCTTCCACACGTGAAGGATACTAGACTGACAAGGCTAGAGAATACTTATTTCTCTTGCCACAGATCATATACACTCCTGATGTCTGGGCTTTTCCGCTCTGAGGTAGGATCTTACTTCTTGTTTGACTTGATTTCTTTATGTTGGAGCTGTCTGCCTGCTCCAGATAATGGAGTAAGACCATGAGCATTTTCCATAAAAGCCCTTATCCCATTCAAGTTGAATAAACCCACCATGGACATCAATGTGAACACAATCGCTTTCAGTGATGATAATGCTTTCTAGTCATTACCAAAGTAGGCCAGATAAGGATTTGTGTCCTAAAAACCTCAGAATTACTTTATTAATCCTATAAATCTTTGGATTCCTCGGCCAGAAGGTGGACCTGCTGCATCTGAACAGTGGTCAGGCTGATGGAGATTCCTGTTCAAGGAAACAAGGAATTTTTGGTTCCTTAATTTGGACTAGACATATATTTTCAATCAACTTGCCTTTCACTTCTGGGGTTTCCTGAAAGCTATTACTTTTGTAGAAGCTTCTTTTAGCTAGTAAGTGCTCCTGTTGCGGAGGGTGCATTAATGGTGTAGTTTTTCTTGAGGAAACTCTTTAAACATAGGTGATCTCACAGATTTGCATCAGTCAGGCAGGGCCTTGGAGATGGAGCTTTGAAAACTGCAACAGAAATTTTGGAAGAAGGTCCAAACCTTAGGGGACACTGACTGCCATTCTTACAGATAGTCTGTGAAAGAGGAATGTTCCTGACTATTCCACTTCCCTTACAGTCTGGATGTAACTTTACTCCAACGCTGGTGTAGCTTTCTCTAGAGTGGGCAAAGGTCTTGCAACCAAAACAGAATTTCTGTGAGTGTGGTTACGTGCTTCCTCCAGAGAACCTGACAAGCAAAAAAGGGAGGAATGTGCTGAGCAATCAGTGTGGGGGTCTTTTTTTGCCAAGCATGCTAATGCCTGTCATCCTCTTTGAACAGTCACTTCTGAAATTTGTGGGAGTTTATCAGTAGCACTGCCAAATTACCGAGAAGGATTCAGTATTAAACCAACTGTTCAGACTGCAAAGAAATCACCACATCTTTTCCTCTGTTAAGTGCAAAGCGCATAATAATAATTCATTGGACATTTTCCTGTAGAAAAGAGAAACCACTAAAAGCTTTAGAACAAAACATTTTATAAGCCTAGCTGGATGGTCACCAGGTTGCTGAGTGAGAGCCAGCTTTCAGGTCCCTGTTTGTTTGGAGCTGTGTCTAGGCACAGCTTCTAAACCAGGTTACCAGCACACCTCCGTGGAACAGATCCTCTGCCTGGTATTTCTCATCAGCATGTGCTGCCATAGCATTCAGCTGCCAGAGACATCAGTTCTGACAGGTCCCATTTCCTTTACTCATCTCACTAACTGAAATATGTCCAGAGCTTGGATTTTTGTGACCAATTAATATATGGGACAGAGAATATCAGCTGGCTGAGTCGTCTGCTCCATTGCAAGGAACACAGACTTGGAAATCCCAGGCCACACAGGACAGAAATATGAATAAGAAAAATTAAACATAGGAAGAGCAAGAAAGAAGTAATATATTAGAACTGCCTGTTGGAAGGCAACTCACTTTCTAGCAAGACATGAGGACAAGGCTAGGAAGGCAAAAGAGATTCCAGATTCTTTGGAAGGGTGCTGTGGCCAGGACTCTCAGGAAAGGATCCCCAGTGAAGACACAAAGTGAAGATAATGTATGTAATGTAGATTTGTTTCTTACAGGTTGTTGTTTCCTGAGCTTTGTCAATAAGGTAGCTCATTTTAACACTTGTTACAATTGTGTTCTGTTCTGTGACACCATCTAGTTTTAACCATTCCAGCCTTGTTTTAAAAATAACTGTAGGACCCAAGCATTTGTTTCCCAAGCCAAAATCTGAAATTATCTTCAGACTTCTATATGCAAGTAAGAATTGTGAGGCTTGAAATGACACACACATTTTCTTTGAGAAGAAATTTAATTAATATTAGGCAATACTCAACATTTCCAAATTTTTTATTTCATTGAAGTATGTGATTTGTTGCAAATTATTTACCAGTTCCACTAATAAAAGAGAGAGAGAGAAAAGAAAAAGTCATACAACAGCTTCAAAATAGAAAATGGAAGTGGCATTGAATGTCATAGGCTACAGTGTAAGAAAGAGATTTGTGCACACAGATCAGGCTTCCACTGGTGCAGCAAACCACGTAGGATGTAATTCATATCATATCACTCCAGTCATCTGGAAAGTAGATGTTTAATTCAGTAGCAGCCTCAGTTTGCTCTATAGCCAGTGGCAAGCAGGCACCTCCTGAGAAAAGTCATCCCCTTTGGATGGGTTAAATACTCCTCCACACTGATCACAGCCTCAGTAACCATCTCAATAGCTCAGACCACTATTTTTCAGTAGGTTAATGTTAAGTGGGATGAATCCTATTTACAGGAGAGCCTAGCTTCCAGTCAGGGCCAAAATTATGGATCGCAGTTTATCATGTGCAGTAAACGTGTTTACATTATGCAGGCAGTTCTTTGTCACAAGGGCCTCTGGCTGGTGAGGGCCAAACGCATTTGTGACATGGTTGCCCTGTCCCTGGAGCAGTTCTCGCTCTGCAAGGCACGACAGCCCTGGGGCTGGCAGCACTGGGAAAGAGCGGCTCAAGGAACAATGGGCTCGTAGCTGAGCCATGCACAAATGAGGAAAGGAAGCCATTTATCATCTCTAGGCCATAATGGAGAGCCACTTCCTATTAATTAGAGAAACACAGAAATTGAAAAGAAAAAAACAAGAAACTTACGTAATATGATCTCAGAGCTGGCCGATTTGCTAATGTAAAACACAGGGTGGAAAAAAAAAAGCTGATAATGTGGAACAGTAGGGCATGACTGCTGATCTCATAGAAAAAACATGCGGAAAATACTATTCAAAACACTGGCAAAATGACTTCATGTGAAAGGCAGATTTCTTCTCTTCCAGTGGGCAGAATGTTTCAAAGGAACCTGCATGCGTCTGCCTGTGTGCTTTTTCCATTAGCAGGCGCACAGAATGCTTGGGTGTAGCAGGGCCAAATAGGCAGCGTTTGGTTCACCTAATGTGAGTATCTTCGTCCCAGATTACAAACCTGCTAGATCGCATCTGAGACATTTTCCTTCTTGAGTCCTGGCTGTACGGTTAGGAGCATTTTCTGTGGTTTGGAGGGCTTGGGGGGGCAAAAGAGAGTTCTTTATCAGCTGCAGTCGCTCACCTCTAGACCCAAATGGTAACAGGACAGGGCAAATGGTAACAGCAGGACACAGGCAATCCCTGTTTTTTTAAATTGGAGTCTGGAGCGTGGGCAAAGGACCCAGGGACACTCCCTACTACTTCCATTTTGTAACCACATACACTTTTTATTATTTTTATAGTACTTATGAATGACTGAAGAAACAGGCATTAGTTCAGGTAGATTTTAAAAAGACACCCATGATACTGTAAAAAATGACAATTTACAAGACAAAACTCCCCTTCTCTTTCATGTACGTACAGCAAAGTTTAACAGCGATTGCTTTAGGAAGAGATAGTACCTTGCACTAAAATAGATGTCCAGAATTTTGCGTGGCAGTATAAGGTGGTGTTCAAAATCTTTAATAGCTCCTAAAAATTTAGGAGGAATTTCTCCATGTGCTTATGAATTCTGGCTCCCACTATTACACACTCAAACACTACACTCTTTTGCTGTTATTGGCAGGAAAATGAGTTTGACAGGGGCTGATGAGAGGCTTGAGAAACAAAACTGTTGGCCTCTGTTTCTCCTGCTGTTTTTTTCCCTTACAAAAATCTATAATAAGCCAGGGCATTGAATGAGATCCCACACATGCTGAGAAATGAACAGCTAATAAAAAGAGACCCCAGACACCCCTTTGGAGGTGAACATGGTCCTCTCCTGAACAGGCATCTCTCCATCAGTTGACCGGAGGTAAATGTGCCACATCAGCACTAATCGTGTGACCACAGTCTCTGTCACCTCCTTCCTTCCTAGCAAACGTATGCTTCCTATCTGCGTATTTTTGGAAACAGCAGATCAAAGACAAAACTGAAGTTTTAACCCTTGCCCAAAACAAAAAAGCTGTGGAGTCCTTTCACTCTGAGTAATAGGTGCTTGTTTGAGCATTGGTGTGGTATTTTGTCTCTAGTTGCCAGCTTCTCTGACACCTGGTGTTATGACACAGGGGCACCTTCTAATTCTTTGACAAGCCCAGTAGCTAAAGGAATTATTTTATTGCTCATAACTGCTACATGCACCATCTTGCCTTGGTCGTGCTATCATCTGGCTTAAACTGGTATGTTTCATGTAAAAGCAACCTGGAGTGCCCAGTTTTAGGCAACAGTATTTTTGCTAGGTCAGGCACTGAGCCAGCTCAGGTGTAGCTTACACTGGCTTTTGGTTCATTGCAAAGAGCTATGCGGATGCCATGGCAAGTGACCCAGGCTAAGGGAGGCGGGCTGGGCATTACCAAATGAGGCTTTGAGCTTTTTAGTGCAGTTCACTGGAGAATAACCTGGCCTCCATATATGTGGCACTGAATCAGGCTTTTAAAGTATTTTTTTTTTTAGTATTAAGAAAATGTTTTTATAATTTCTGGACAGAGGCAAAACAGCCTTGGCATTTGCAAAGGCTCTAAAGATTGATAATATTTGAGTAGTCCCTATCACTTCAGCAAATCAAGCATAGGAATGGCATAGGGGATACAGAGTATATCAGGAGTTTGTCTTTTTCCATTTTTCATATAGGAAACATATGGTGCATAATAAAACTTTATTCTGAGCCATTGTATCTACCAAGAGTAAATCTAAGAGCTGCAATAGTGCACAGCGGAGATCAGCAAGAAAGGCAGGAAAGCTAAAGATGGCACACAGGCATTTTTTCATGCTATGTGGTCTAGACCTAAGAGCAACACCATAAAAGAGAGATCTGTAAAAGGCAACACCTCCCTGCTTCTGTTTAAATCTAAACTGAGCTCGAAAAAACCATTGTCTCATAAAGAACTGAGTCATCAGTAAAACTTCCTCTCATGGAGGTGCAACATGTCCTGGATTCTGATGTATTTTTACCAGGCAGGTTTTAATCTCTATTTTGGGGGAAGAAAATTATATCCTGATGCGACCCTTTCAGATAGGTTGACTGCCTCCTGACGTAGAGC
The DNA here is from genome assembly GCF_000687185.1 of Egretta garzetta. Lineage (NCBI taxonomy): Eukaryota > Metazoa > Chordata > Aves > Pelecaniformes > Ardeidae > Egretta > Egretta garzetta. The sequence goes on from NW_009259063.1 coordinate 2,083,247, forward strand.
ACTGGGCAAAGTACCATATTGCCTAGATAAGGAAGTTTTTGTAACATAAAATGTGCCCCACAATGTCTCCTAAGAAAATTTTCTTTGCGCTCGCTCTCTTTATTTTTTAAAACAGTGGAAAATATGTCATGTACCTTAATATAGGGTTGAAATCTTAATCCCAGTTTTATGAGGTCTATGAAACTGATATGTGTTGTGCAACGCGGGAATTAATCCCAGGTGACCGCTAGGCAAGCCCGGTGTCTCTAGTTATCAAGTGCTAGTCCCCTACAAGTACGCCTGTGATCTGTGTGTTTTCCAGTGTGTACAGTGTATTTGGAGTTACAATTTAATGAGATAAAGACAAGTGGAATGTGTATACTTAACCAGTTCAAATGATGGTGTTTCCTAACCCACATCACCAACAAAGGCTCACAGCTGTTCAGGCTCATTCCAGTGAATAATAGCTTTCGAAGAAAAATGAACCATAAAAAATAGTAGAAATCAAAATGTAATTAGAGGCAACTGGTAATCTTTCTGTCCTGATTGCAGCACTGCAATTGCCCTTACTTCAGAGAGAGAACTCCTGAGAGATTTTTGCCCACTGGATTGTTCAGGAGAAAAAAATTGTGATTTTTTTTTTCCATTTCCCTCATGTGTGGTTTCTTCCTTTATCCTAAAGACTGTCAGGTTCATGTCCTTTTAATTTCATTGTCTGAGAACATGTTAGCTGTGGTATGGAACTGACAAAGAGAAATGGAAGGTTTCTGAAATCTCATGGAAGAATTAGGAAAAGTTTGAAGAGAGCATGCTCTACATCGCTGTAGAAACTAGTGATTTATCATTTTCAAGGGAAATTGTTTAGAAAGTACTTGAAACGAGTTTTATGGAGCAGGGGGTATTACTTCATCTATTTTGAACTTGGTGGATTGTACATATTTCTCTGAATTAGATCTACCCTCTCTCTTTGCTCTTCACCCTTCATATCCCCTTTCCAAGACATGTTTCTCTAGTGCTTGTTTTTGCCCTTTGCTAGATGGACAATATTCTGAACAAAGTTCTTCTATTTTTTCCCCTCTTCATCTTCTCCACTGTTAGCTTGTCTTTCCTTCCCTTTAATAAGCTGTTTAATCCTGTGGGTCTTGTAGCAGTGACTGTTGTGAGTATACTCCGGCTGTCTTCTGTAGGGCTTGTCTTTCCATTTCAGGTGTGTCTCTGCTCTCCAGATCCCTTCCACTGCTTCATTTGACTGTGAGGGTGGGATTCACTCATCTAAACATAGGTGTCCAGAGACATTTCAATGCCTTAGGGTATTCCCTAAGGCTTTCAGTTGTCTGTCTTGAAATCTCTCATAGGAACTGAGTCATATGAGGATGTCTTAGATACTCTAGGACATCTAAACTGAACTTGTTGACTGTGTTTAGGTAACCAAATTGTTTCCTCTTAGCCTCTCTTCCTCCTGTCCGGCAAAACAACCTATTCTCTCAGCAATGAACACACAGTCTGCAGGCATGAGCCAGCCTGGCAAATGGCTCCTCTCTGGCATATAGACTTTCTGGGAAGCTCCAGCCATTGGTCTGCTTGTGAACTTTTTGCATGGTATCAACTTCCGATACTTAAGAGTTATAGAAAGATGAGTAAGTCACTGTGCTACATCAAGGTTTATCCCTTGGTAAGTGGTTTACCACTGGGCTATTGAAAAAAGAGAGGCAAATTATCACCCATACTTGAATCCACATCCCAGCTTACCTTACCATACTTTTTCATAGGAGGCTTGACAGAAAGAAATGCATTCAGAATTCTATCCCAATTCTAGCACTCAATCCTCAATTCCTGGTTTTCACTTCCTAGTCTCTGATAACCCTGCTTCTCTTTACTTTTCCCATGTGAGTTCCAGTGAAAATGCAGCCCAGGCAGGAGTTTTGGGTGCAAATCTGAAAGACTGAACAAGCGCACATCAGCTCAGACTCTGATACCTTTTTTAGTGTCCTAGATTCTAACACCATATAGCACCTCTAGAGTAACTGCAAAGCACAGCACTGCTTCAGACAAATAGGTCTTCGAAAACAGTAGCAACAGTCTAATTCTGCACCCACTAATGTCTTGAGAAACCTCAGTGATTTCAAGTATATTGCATCCACGAGTTTGGCTGCCCTTTTTCTGTTCTTCTCAGGGTAAATAGTTGACCTTAAATGCCAGATTATGAAACAAATTACAGAAAATGTGATGCTTTTCTAAGAAATTAATCCAATGTAACCATAGAACGTGCCCTGTCAGTCTGGAATCTGTCACCCTGGGATTTTCTTACATGTGCAAGTATTACTGGAAAGAATCAAAAGAATTGACCCTTGGGAGCCCCTCCTTATGGGAAGCAAAAGCCAGACAACACCATTTTTGTGAGGGGGTTGAATGGTGCTTCTTAGACAGCCTTAAGTGAGGTGGGAAAGCATCTCTCTGAAAATTATTTCCTTTGCCAAATTTTGTATCTCCTCCTCAATATCTTTGTAAAGTTAGGCTGGGAAATCTGTGGGCAGTTGTTACGAGCAGTAGTTTTGCCTAATTTCCTGTTCAAAATATTCATCAATTTTAGCCTAGTTTCCTGCCTTCAGACACAGCTAACATTTTGAGATATAAGTTAAGATAATGAACATTGCTGTGCACTTAGGCAGGCATACGATGTTGTCCTTGTACTTGTGTGTGCGACAGGATTCCCTCTTGATCTCTCCAACCATTAGCTTATGCCCTGAAGCCTGACTATGAAGGAAAGCAACATTTTTAGGTCATAGCCTGATCTTGTGGGGCAGGATCACAAGATGGTAGAAAGCAAACACTTGGCTGTGGAGACAAGCAGTCAGGCTTCCTTCTAGGCTTCTATTTTTTTTTTTTTCTTTTTTTGGTGCAATTATGAAGGATTATTCACTGTTTTGTCAAGCATTGTCAAGGCCTATGATACACCTTTGTGCTACAGAGCCTGGGAGCTTGGCTTTTTAAACTTGTGCTAATACAGGGCAAGCATGGGAAAGCAGAATTTCTTTTTTTTAACAACTGCCTACTAGTTACAAAGAAGTGTTTAAGCAAAAAAAGGAAAGATTTGAACGAAAACAGAGTTAGCAAGACTTCTGGTGTCCTCTCACAGCAACACGGGGAGCTGAAGTGAGCCTGCCTCCGTCCCCCGTCATGCTGCAGACCACTGGCCTTACTTGCTTGCTCCCTTGTCATCACTGAGCATCTCCCCACTTTGCCAGGCGGCCAGCAGTCAGTCAGCCCTGTCTGAGGAATGGCTGAACTGCATCTCTTTGCAGGGTTTGATAACAGACATTTTGCAAAAGAACTGTCAGGGCAAGCATTTATAAAGTAACTGGAATCACTTCTCTGTATACTTTTCCAGACTTTTCCTGCCTCAGAGCTCTCCTAGATCACTTTTCCCTCTCCTCCATCTTAATTTTCTCAGGTACTTGGGTAGCCACCCTAAAATCTATTGTTCAAAAAAATTCTTTCTGATTTGCAGGGGTTCTATCCCTGCACATAGTACAGGGCCAGAAATCAGTCTCCACTGAAGGAGAAGGACTTCCCCTTAACTGCCTTTTGAACCCTTTCCTTAATTAGGGCTTTAAAGCATAGAGGACATAGGAGGAACTAGGTTCAAAACTCTTAAAAGGATAAAGAATGCAACTTTTCTGGGAAAAAGCATCCTAAATACCTCAGTTCCAAATACAATGCTTAAGAATCAACAATAACTTTTATCCACTCTAACACCAGAGTTAGGCAATACCATTCAGCAAGAACTTCTATGTCATTGAT
>NW_009259063.1:2087160-2107119 GCF_000687185.1 Egretta garzetta
TTGAGTCAAAATATTTTCTATGACAGGTCACAAAATGGTTTTGCAGCATTTCCACACAGCTGGAGAAATAATCATACAAGCAAAAGGGCAGCAGCTGTGAGATTACAAAGTCTTACCAGGAAAGGAATTCTGGAAATATAGCAAACATTTTAAAGTCCCCATCATCTGTTCAATCCCCCCATCTCTCTCTCTTTCTTGCCTGTATATGTCTTAAACACCAAGTAAAAGAAATTACTGATAGGGTATAGTTCTGGTTTCCAATTTATATGATCTGATATTTGCAAAAAAAAATCTATCCATAAATAAAAGTAGAGCTCTTTGTCTTTGGGGTTGGATGCCTCAGCTTTAAGTATTAAATTGTTCTTTAAGCACCCATAAAGTATGGATACCCATTTGAATCCAGTAATTCCAGGCTGTGTTGTGAAACAAAGACAGAAAGGAAACCTCTAAAACTGGAAGCGCACAGCAGCCATTGACTCACTTCCAGCCGTAACATACAGCTTGCCTTTTTCAGCAGACTCCTAAGTCTCAAAGAGAACACTGCTTATGTGCACTGTGGAATAAATAGTTTCTCGAGCAGCAAACACTGATCATCCTGAAACTGCAGATCTGGAGAATATGGGTGAACTGCAGAAGAGAAAATGAAGTAGTAGGCAAGTGCATTCAGCATAGTGATTTTAGGGACAAATTTTTCAGGCACTTGCTTTCTGTCTTTGGGACTAGTTTGAGTTTGTGCAGATTTTCTTGACTGATTCCAATCTAGAGCATTTTCCCTCACACAAAAGGGACACTGTTTCGAGTTTGCAAATCTTCAGTTAAAGCAAAAGAAAAGTTTATTTAGCACTCTTGAATGCTGTTATATGTATTTCACATATATCCTCTCAGCAATAGTATAATGCAGCGAAATACTGAATAGCATATATTTTGTTGTTCTTAAACCTTGCTTTTACTTCTTTGATTCGTTATGAAGTGGCTTTGCACTATGGGTTCTCAACTTACCATCTTCTGTGAGTACAACCTCTGTGGCCACCTGTAACAATAAACTCCTCTTGACCTTAATGGCAACAAGAATGTGTTAGGCAGAATCAAAAAACAGCACGCAAGCACTCAGAAAGCAGGACCACTGAGCAGATGGCAGTCTCAGATTTACAATCTGAGAATGTACTGGTTTCATCGATATCATATAAATAGCTAGATGCATCTAGTGGTGATTTTGTCATACCTAAGTATGAGGCTGCAGCAATGAAGGATGTATTCTGGAAGAACTTCACAGCCCCATGCAGGGACAGATTCTCAGAGCTCAGTTCCTTTGGGCCATTTCAGTCACAGACTGTCCAAGATTCCTATTTCTCCCATGGGAGCCAAAGTGAGTTTTGTTTTATTCAGTTTGGAAAGCTTCTTTCTGGTTGCTGCATGGGTGCTGGGGCTTTTGAAAATCTGGTCATTTGAGATGTTCGGCCCTTCTGAAACACAAGCTTGTACTGCAGTGTTTTGCATGCATAACCATACAGGAGAGATGAGTGGGAAAAAAATCTCTCTTAGCCAACACAGCCTGTTAAAAACCTACCTAAAACACAGGGTAGGCATAGCTATGCCAAAGAGAAGGGTCTCTTCCGCATTTTGTGTCATTAGGAGTTATACAGAAGGTCTCCACTAGGAGGCTCTGCCAATTAATCCCCATCAGGCCAACTCTTCTGGTCCAGTTCTTTCTTGCAGGTGTGCTCCTACCAGGAGACGAGGGTTGGCACCTTTTGCTAAGTGTTCAGAGTACATGGCATGGCTATATATTGTGCCGGGGTGTTAGGAAAATACCTAGAAGGGAATTGTACCTTTATATCAGTTGCCTGACAGTTACTGCGAACGTGTCCACCCAAGTTTACCCCATCTTGTTTTCATCTACACCTACTGTCGAGCAATGCAACCACCAACACTTCTACCATGTCAAAATGCCTACTAGTAACTATCTAGAAGAAGAAAAGTTAGCTCAGGCTGAATCCAGGCAAGACAGAAGTGTGTCTGGCTGAAAGGGGAAACACTTTGAAGAGCTGGCCAAAACATTGTCACCATCCTTCCACAAAGATATACAGCCCTTATTCATCAAAGTTATGTCTGACTTCTTGCTAGATGTGGATGATCAAATTTGCAGCAATTTCCAGAAATGCTTTCTCTCACCTTCAGCTCGCTAGGAAGCTGTCATTTCCTTGTAGATGGGCATCTCACCCCAGTGATTCATGCAGCTGTCACCTCCAGCCTGAACTCCTGTAACGGGAGCGGAATCTGAAACCTGTGAATGGATCCAGAAGGTGAATGCTGACTTTTTCCATGGTGTAAGGTGCTTTTAACACAGTATGTCTGAACTCAGGTCCCGCAGCAGGCTTCCACTTTCCTTCAGTACCCGTTTATAGCCTTGGCCATCATTTTCAAAGCAACTGAAGAAATGTCAGGGACAGCTGCATACCTCTGATGTGCTTTAGATCAGGAGGTTCAGGAAAAAAAGTGTGAGAACTACTTACAATATGAATCTGGTTTTGCTTTGCTATGTCTGCACCTCTTGCCAAGGTAATCCTGCTGTGGAATGCTCTGCTGGATTCTGATCATCCTCATGAAATATTGCAGTTTTCCCTATGTGATTGGGGGGGATGACACATGACATTACCATAATGACACAATTCAACAGCTGTTTTTATTCCATAATTCCTTCCTCCTTTCTCCCAGCTCCCACCAAAAAAAACACTTAATGAATGTTGATCCCACAGAGCATATGCAAAGAATCCCATCCAGGCAACCGAGGACTTCACTCTTGCTTTTGATGTCCTGTGGAAGGTACTCAGATAGTACCTTGCTCTGTTTTGGATTTAAGTCTTAGTAGCTCATTTTTTCACCTCCAGGCTCTTTCCAGCTTCTGTTACTTTTATTTCAAGGGAGGTGATAAATGTTTTCAAGTACTCTGAGTTTCAAAACAATTTGAATTCTGAAGTTCCATGAGTGAGACCTCCTGAGGGCAGAAGTTGGTTCATGGGGTTTATTCACTTGGCTATCTGTGGAATACAATTTGTTTTAGAATTCTTAAATACTGAGATGTTCTCTGCTGCTTCAAACTCGATTTGAGGTTGTTGAGATACTGTGTATCTGATACAATAATAAAAATGTTGGAATTAGTCAAGTAAAGACAATTGTTTCATTTAGAATGAAAAGACAGGAGAGTGGAAGGAGGCAGTATTTAGCACTTGCTTCTGAAACTGTGAAATAGTTTAATATTTAGGGTTATTTTGACAAGTGACTAAATCCAAGGGAGTACAGGTCAAACCACTGTAGAAAGGGTGGTTTTCATGTGACAGCAAAGAATATGAATAAAATTAAACCAAACTGAAAGGAATACTCCATCAAAATGCATTGGAAGAGCAGGACAGTAAGGATTGATGCAGAAGGCTTAGATGGAAGTGAGCATACACAGACCATTACTGCACTGAGGCCAAGACTTCAAAATGCATGCAAGAGTATGTAAATTGCATAGCAAAAATGCTTTTGGTCTTCAAGGTATAAATCACTCTTGAGTCAGTATTCCCATCACAAAGAAAATTCATGGGCAAACTGGCTTGCCTCCATCCTTTTTCATGGTGGAATATCTTGTAGACCTATAAGACCCATAGCCAAAAGTTTTACCTGTCTGTATAGACCAGGCTCAGATTTTGAGATGTGCTTGAGTCGAAGTTGTGAAGCACCATTTGGGAAACCCAGCTGTTTTGAATTAGACTGAGCAGTAGACCTGACTGGAATTCATACAACAGAAAGCCAGCTCTAAATCTGTGGCTAACACAGATTTCTATGGAGAGGAGGATTAAAAGCTCCTTCACACCACTCAGGGGTTGTCACCTTGGTTGTTCATATAGCAAGAGAGCAGTTGTGTGACTGTAAATCTCTCCCTCAGTTTCCCTTTCCATCACTATTTGGCTGCATTAATTTCTGGCTAAGGGACATACATTGGCAAAACAATGCTTTGGACAACCTCACAGCCTAAACTCAACATCTGATGCATGTAATTAGTTCACACAGTAGACCAAGTAAAGTCTTGTAGAAAACACGTATTTATGTATGAATGTCAATGTTTTGGGAGTAGGGCCTGTCTTTTGGTGCTGTGCATTCAGCGATTTATACAATCAGGTGACAACAGGATTCCCATGTTGCCAAAGTGGACACTCACCATAGCAGTTTTAATTTTAATTTTAAGGTTGGGCCAGATGATCTTTCAAGGTCTCTTCCAACTTGGGCTATTCTATGATTCTATGATTAAATGAATGATTTGCTCTATTGCATGTATGTCACAGCTGAAAGAAAAAAAGAAATAATCATTCCAAACGGCCATTGTGGTAGAAAAAAACAGGTAGGTAAGCAGGCAGGCAGGCACATCCAGCACAGGCATTGCTTGTGGGAGCCATTCATGGGAAGAGCCTTCTTCCCATTCATAGGGTTTATTGCTGCGGAGAATGGGCATCCCAGAGAGTTTAGATAAGGCATTGGTATGAGGTTAAATTAATAAAATTCACAGAAACACCTCAGCATAAATTTTGACATCCCTGCCAGATTGAAGTTGTTTGTCCCAAGGCAGACCCCATGAGGCTGAAACCATGACTCTTCCTTTCTGCCATACATGGAGGAATTTCTACAAGAAATCCAAGTTTATAGAAGTAAAAAGAGCCTGGTACAAATGACAGGGAAGCTCAGAGAGGAGGAAAGATTAGTCCAAAACAAGAAAGCTAAGGAACCTCACTTTCCTAATACCCCTGGATTTGAGAATTGCTCTGCCCTGAGCCCACAGCCAGTGAGCAGAAGGAGCTGGAGCTAGACAGATAGAGCTGTTGCCCACACTTTTTCTACTATTCTCACACTCTTATCTTTCAGAGACTCCTGGAATTTATGGCCAGAACATACTATTAGTTGATTTAGTCTGACCCACTTTTTTTTTATTCTAACTTACTCCACTAACTTGTGTTGCAACTTCTATCTTCTCAATCTTAGGACATCAAGAAATACAGAATCTGCCACTGCCTGCAACAGTTTGTCCAATGATTGGTCATCCTCACAATTTTTAAAAGAAAGTATCTAATTTCAAAGGCATTTCTTTTAAGCTTCTGGTCGTTGGTTATGAATGTTTTTTTCCTGGTATTTTCTCCAGATGAGGGTAATTAATGGAGACTTCTCAGCCTTATTCTAGGTGGCCCTCAACTACTTGTAAAGGTGACTTCCCACTCTGAATGGATCTATAACAACACAAGCCAGGCATTAAGTTATGTAACAGTGTCCATGCAGACACAGCATTGGTTTAACTCAAATAATTAATTTTAGTTTTGTATTTCGCTTAGCACAGAAGACTATCCCCCATTACCATCCTCCTGTAGAGACCTTGGACACTGTTACAATACAGCTAATGTATGACCACGGACATGTCATTCTGTCCCTCACCCAGCCTTGTAAGACTATAACCCTTTGGGATGACAGCTGTACTTTCATTGTACTTACATTTATTTTTGTACAATAGTAAGCACCAATGTCCTGATCTCATTTGTATGTCTTTGTAACAGTGAACGCTAATAATTGATGAGAAAGCTCTGATAAGAACATGGAAATGCCACAGTTCTTCAGACTCTGCAGGTGGGAATATACGGCAGTTCCAATGCTTTGGTAAGCTCTTCAAAACCAACCACTGGTCATACTTTTTTAATTTATATGCAATCACTTTTATTGAATGTGGAAAACATCAACAAGAAAAATAACTTAAGAATACAAGCTAATGTGGCAAGTTGTTTACAGTTACCTATGCCATTCTTTCCATCTCCAGCTGTTCTGGTTAATCTTCTCAACCCTGCCACAAAAGCTGCTGTGTTCTTTATAGCAGGATAGTAATAACAGTCATCATAGTTATTGCTAGTGCTTCTAAAACCTAAAAAGTTAATGAAAAAATAAATTGGATGTTTTCTTTAATGAGAAAGTCGCATTATTTTGAATTTTTTTTTTATTCAAATCTGGAGAAGATTCTTCAGGGCAGCCTGAATTTAAACTTCAGTGTTTTTCTGAGTATTCCTCCATTCCACTGTTTTAGGGGCAAAATGGGGTGTTCAGAGGGAAGAGGAGTGGCAGTAAAAAAAGAAAGATAAAAGCTTGACAAAATTCAAAATATTTTAAAAATATTTTAATGGAAGGTGCTTAGGGAATGAAATGCCATTCCCTTTCAAAGCATACAAAATATGTATTTCACTAAATTTCCTAAGAAGTCTTCATCAAATCTCAGTCCTTTCTAACACCATGGGTAAGAGGAAATCCTGGGGAATACGGGACTAAGCTCATTGATCCAACAGATCCTCTTTGGGAAACCATAAAGTATGTTTCTTCTGCAACTTCCTCAGCTCAAGGAAACCTGCTATATCTGCTGCTTCCCTGTTTTCCTTCCTTTGTGGAACAGCAACAGAGAGGACTCATTTCTCAGGGCTGTCGCAGCAAATGAGTGCATGGATCCAATGGCTGTAGCTTGCACTGAAGGAAAACAACATTCCTGATCAGCTGAGCAACATGAATCGCTTATGCTTGCAGCGTGCAAGTTCTTGCTACCTGGTAAAACTTGAGCAGTTTAGGATCACTGAAATTAGAAATTATAAAATTACCCAGAATAAATAACAGCAAAATAGTTACAGTCCCTGGGAAAAGATTTAGTATTTTGCTTTAGTATTAAAAGCAGGACCTTGCTAGTTGAACTAAAGCACTAAAGTCTTCATCCTTTGCGGAACGATTCACACTGAATCCTGATTGTCCAATGTAGATTGACACTAGCAAAGATAAATGAATCCACAGATCTCTCTCTTAAGGCACGGATTTGATCTATTTGGTTCTGATTACAATTCAAGAACCTCTGAGAAAGGCATGGTTTATTCAAGGAAGAAGGTTGGACACCTTTGAATTTGGCTGCCCATATTTTATTCTTTGCCACAGCGCGGAGGGAGACCCCATCACCTGTGGAACTAAGTGTGCTAAGCAAGTTGCAGAAGTGCTTGAGCTCGAACACGTAACCTCGTTACAAATATCAGTCAGTTTTAAACACTACATCTGTGCAGTGCTCCATCTGAACAAGTCACGCGTGTGCAGCACTCTTCTCCAGAGGAAGGCCAGATGGCACTGTTGCAAAAACTCTTGCTAGTTCTGCTAATCTGTGTGTGTAAACTGGTAGTCCTTGAAGAACTGCTTATTTTCACTTATGAGCCATTTCTTTCTAGTTCTCGCCAGTAAAAATTGTTTTCCTGGCTTTAATCTCTCTGTGAAACCATTGTACGTAAGTCTGCTGCCACAGCAATCAAATAAAATATTGTACAGTGCCAAGACATTAGGCTACAAATGAATTCTCAGCACATAACTCTCCAAGAACATCTTTCCACCCAGTTAAAAAGGGGTGGGACTTTTTTTCTCATTTCCCTTGGCTGTCTCTCCAACAACTCTCTCCCTAATTAAAACAATTCTATTACAGATTATTTTGCCTGAACTTACTGAAAGAAATAATACATACTAGGAGTTTCAAAGCACATTTGGAAGATACAGTACAGGAAGGAAAAGACATATGATGTAAAAGGCAGGACAAGGTGTGGTTTGTGAAGGAGAAAATGAGCTAAATATCATCTTGTTCGCAAATATCCAGCAGCTCATCTGGAGATTTTTTCTTTCAATTTTAAAGAAGGGATGGATTTTTCCGTGAATTTTATGCATACCCATACTGACGTATTGCCATCAGCTTCAACAGTGGTTTTGCAGCAGAAGATGTAGAGACACCGACTCTCCTAGAAAAGGTAATGTACAACTGAAGGACAAGCTTCACTGACTGGAAGGGGCTCACCTCTCCCTCTGCCCTGTGGAGTTGGGGCTCATTCTGCAGAAGCTGCCCACAGGGCTGGTTGCCCACAGGGCTGTCCTGATGGCTCTGGAAGGGGTGCGCAAGGGTGCACTGCTGTTTTTCCTGAGGGACCAATTTACCATCACGGTTTATTAGGGAATTCAGTTCTTCCAACCCTTGCCATTCTGTGATTCTGTGATTCCCTTATTTAAGGACTTGCGCGTGTACTGTAATTAGGCTGTTTTCTGGATAAAAGCCTGAAGCATTTCACAGTGCTAGGAAACTTCTGCTTATAGAAAAGCCAATATGTGGAAAGAGTTAAAAACATGACCTTGGTAACAACAGACTTCACTTTATCCAGGTAATTCTCTGCCCGCTTCCCAGTTGTTGGAAAGCATCCCACGTAGTTATGTGAGCCTCACAGCACTGCTGTATTCTGAGGCTGATCCCTTCAAAAATCCTCCCTGCCCCTTTCATAAATGTGAAAGTATTCCAAGTGTCTTATTGTCCAGTGACACAGACGTTTAGTAGCTTGTTCCTTGCAGAACCTTTTTTTTTTATGTATTTAAATCTTAAATCTCTTGCCTATACTCACATGGTAAGGACCAGTAAGAGAGCTGAGAAGTGACCATAAGCAACCCCATGAATTTCTTCCTCTTTTCTTCCATACACAGCCCAACCTACAAGCATAGTAGCTTGACGTGTCAGGTGCTGCTGGAACTGCAGATTTTCCCAGGGCTCTATTCCGATCTCCAAAGTCTGATAGAGCATTTTTGTTCTTGCTGCTTTTCTAAGCACTTAAAAACCAGCTGTCATTACTGGGCCTCTGAAATGAAACTCAGATATGTGAACATTTCCTTCATCCAACACAATGAAGTTTCACACAGAGTGAACAGAAACTGCTGGTGTCCTTCAGAGGCTGACAACAGCCCAGGAGCAGCGCACAGCGTTGCGGAGGAGTGCTAGGTTAGCTATCAGAGGTCACTGCTTAACAGTGACCACAGCCACTCCCTGCTACTGATAGCGTTTCTTGCTACATGGCTGGAGAAGTGGCTGTTTATACAAATAATCTTTATTAGACTTTTACCAGGAAATTGCTTAACACGTATCTGAAGCCGAGCATGTTCAAGTTGAGCTCATTTCATTTCAAGCCAACTGCTGTTTCTGTGCTGCTCAGTGAGCACAACCCATTCAATGTTAATTTTGTTACAAACAAACAAACAAAGATAACTAATAACATATGCTTCAGAAAGACTCTTTTTCCTACAGCAAGATGTTTCCCTAAACCCTTTCCAACACAAAGCCAAGAGTAGAAATGGTTCTAAAAACTCCTGTGAGAACCTGAGGAGCGCTGTGCTCTGCGTACATTGCTGTCCTCTCCTTTGGACAACCGATGTTCTGAACCATTCAGCGCTCTCCTGCTTGGGTCAGACCTTGGCTTTACGCAGTGGCAGAAACATAAAAATCGTTGCCTTGGAATGGCTTGGTGGTCTGCTCCCATCTGTTATCCTATCTCAGTGCTAAATCTGCTAGAGGAAACAACCACCACCCCAGAAGCAACTATTAGAATGTATGAGGTCAAACCAAACAAGGACTGTTTTTTTTCTTGACATGTTTGTTGAGTTAATACTAAGTAGAGAAGGCCAGGTGTCTAATGAAATAAAATGTGATCACAAAATGGAGATATCTACAGACCTAAGGTGTCTGATGGGCAACAAAATGTTAGGCATGTAGGAAAATTCCTGAAAATTGCAATTGGCATTGATCTTACTTATACGACCTAAATTCTTTTCTTAAATCAGCACCAAGAAAGCAAGACTCTATTGACTTCAGTGGGGCAAAGGTCTGGCCTTAAATTTTCTACATATAGAGATTTCAAAAATACCCAGAAATGGAGCTAAACCAGAACTGCAACCCCAGACCCCAAAGCTTTGAGGAAGTTTTGGATGGAAGACAAGCTTTGCAGCTGGGCTTTGACCTGAATGGAGCAAGCCCAAACTTAGGATGAGATCTCCTGCGAATGCTGAAGAAAACTGTGTTTGGATCCAGGTTCAGACCTTACAACTTGGGCTTCACTTCCTAAAATTGTGTAGATGAAGGCCAGAAATGGCTGCCTGCTGCAAAAGGAGGCAGAAAACCCCCCACCAGCTGCATGCTGAGCAGCCTAGCTGCCTGTGTACAATAGTACCAACACGGCAGGGGTAAGCCTGCAAGGAAGTCTCTGTGGTAAACTAGTTTGCAAAAGCTGAAAGTAGTGTGCATCCTTTGTAACACAATAGCAGAAGGTTATTCTGTGGCTGCTGCAAAACAACCTCTAATTCCTGTCTAGAGCTGCAAATGCAACCTTTGCAAAATATGCGTTAGGCTTTGAAACCGAAGTTCACACTGGTTCCTGCTTATCGCACGTTGGCTTACACACTCTGTCGGCACCTGCCAGTTCTCAGTTGTCACCACTTCTTTCACACCTGGAAGCTCACGTTGCCGGTCTATGATTGGCACCAAGTTACAAGTGGTAAGTGGTGATGTTAGCGTGCCCCAGATGAATCACATTTGATACTGCAGATGTCTTCTTAAGAGTCATCAACATGAACATTGCAATGATGTTTTCACCTGAAAGGCCGTGCAGAAGAAAACATACTCGAGGTATGAAGTGCATATACCATTTAGGGTGCTTTCCACCTGGGAAGTATGCCTTATATACCCTAATATAGACAGCTCATCCACACCGTGGGGTAGGAACTATTACTTTCATGTCACACATGAGAAAACATGTCCACAGAGGTATGAGTTATCCCCCATCTTGGCCCTTCATGTGCCACACACAAAAGTCAACAACAGAGATAAGAATAGATATACATCCTTCTCTAAAATCTACTCAGTTCTGTAAGAAAAGGAACTAATTTTTTTTAGGTCATAATGATCACTCATGAGAAAAGAAACTTACCTGTGCTTACCAGGGGTCTCTTTCTCCACCATGCATTCCAGCTGAGGATCTTCGAGCACTTCACAGGGAGTAGAATATCTCTTAATTTATGAGAATCATTGGGTTTCCTCTGATTCTTAGAAAGCTTGTATGGCTCCATGGAAAGAGGTGCAGGCCGTCGGCATGCAACTGTGATAATTTGTAGCTTGAGTGATTTATTCCAGTGCAAAAAAATAGGGTTTTGCAAAAACTAGCAGGGAAAAAAAAAGGCTCAGGTCCTTCTGGCGGTTACCTCTAGCCATTGTCTCCAGTGGAAGATTGTAAGATGAGTTACACTTACGGCTACTTGACTGCAGTTGAGTGAAGTGAAGGTCTACATGTCTATGTAGAATGGGCAAAATGGTACCTTGCTCCCTTCTTCACCTCCATAAGCTGCCTGCCTTCTGGTCGCCAGTGAAGCCTCTTCAAAGGCGTGGCTTCCTTTGCCATGAGATGGGTGGACGGGTAGCAGAAACTGGGAAAGCAACAGAGCCTGGCACCATGCTCCCACTGTATCATGCAATATGGCCACAGCCGGCCCCATTTGTCATGGCACGTGGAAGGAATTGTGACTTTCTGGGGATGTTCAGCATGACTGAAGCCTGTGTACTAAATGACTGGGCTGACAGGCATGTCTGGCTTGGGATGGAGAAGAAAAGGAGCAATACTTGAGCTGTCTGTGTAAATTTGCTCTTTGCCAGATTCTTACTGTTCTCACCGACACCCAAGAGGATGAACAACATCAAAACTAATCAATAAGCAGCAGCTACATATCCAAGTCCTTAAAGAGTCCAAGACAGCACTAACTCAATGTTTGTGGTGTAGAAAGGCAGTGATGAAAAGCTTCTTGTCAATAATTACATGACTGTGGCACCACCAAACTTTAATCGCAGTATTAAAAGCAATTCAGTGCTAAAAATCATGTTTACCTTTTAAATTCTTTTGCCCATTGCAGCTAAGTAAGGAAAGAAATTCAACAATGACCTAGTAGGTGGTTTAGATTGCTTTTCTTTTTTTTCTTGAATCTTTATTGGTTCATGAAATACCATGTAAAAACTTCCACAAGAGCCATGGAGGATGATGTGTACAGGATGGGCAGGGACATGTACCCCAGCATTCCTTCGAGGGGCACAGCAACCCAAAGCAAGTCAGTCAAACCCCGCCAGCTGGACCTGCTGCCCAAGCAAGCTGGGCAGGAGGCTGAGCAGGCCGAGCTGGCAGTGGCAGCTGGCAGGAACTCCGAGAGGTTAGGAATAGCAGCGGGGAGGCTGAGGGAGAGGACTTGGGAATGGGAAGGAGCAGGTGAGAGAATGCACTGATGGCAGGGAGGAAGGCAGGACAGAAAGGAGATGCTCTGAGACTGAAACAATCCTGCTACAGCTCTGGGTTATGATAAAGTCTGCTGGTGGTTTAGCTTACAGTTTAGTTACATGGAAGACAGGTCTTCACTGCAGTCAGCATAGGCTCTGGTAACCTGGATCTGAGTGTGTTAAGTTAGCCTAACCTACCTTCGGCCCCTCTGGGTCTTCTAGGGAGAGTGTGTCAAGCAAGCCTGGGAGTGTGTCTCGGTGCAGCATTCATCTGAGCTAATGACCCAATCCAGTCCCTGGGAAGGGTGGAAGAACTCACATCCAGGGCAAACTGTGGGGCAGCACCGGCAGATGTTCAGACTCACATGAGTCAATTGGTGTCCTTGCTGTGGATTAAGCACATTTTTGATGTGCAAATAGGACCTATACCCCCCAATATGCCACTAAGCTTCATGAGCAGATCAGAGAAGAGTGGAAACAGGTTCTGCACAGGAGGCCAAGCTCATTCTGCAATGCCAACCCCAGTTCAGCTACACCCTGGCAACACCACGCATGTGCGTAAGATTGCGCTGGTAGAAAAAGCGGACCTCAGTGCCACGGCTTTTTGCAGGGCTTTATGTATCAGCTTATCAGCACATCTGAGAATAGCTAGAAGAAATTGTTGAGGGCAGTAATGGAATGGAGACCAGCCTGGGCTGGGACCCTTTATTGTGGTTAACAGGGCAAATAAAAGAGCTGTTATAAAAAGTATATTGTGCCACTTCCATTTCACAATGCCCTTTATTCTGGGCTTTGACTAAAAGACACTGTATTAGACCCATAAGTTTTACTACTGTTAAATTAACTGAGTGTGGTTGTTGCTAGTTGTGAAACTAAGTCAGGAATTTCTTCTGAATGAAAC
Source organism: Egretta garzetta (assembly GCF_000687185.1). Classification (NCBI taxonomy): domain Eukaryota; kingdom Metazoa; phylum Chordata; class Aves; order Pelecaniformes; family Ardeidae; genus Egretta; species Egretta garzetta. Next base: position 2,100,204 of record NW_009259063.1, read on the forward strand.
GTTCATGTGCACACACAAACACACAAGGAGACGCACTTTTGAAGCAGCAGCTTGTTAAGCCTAACAGTACCATAGCTTGAAATAGGAGTGATTGCAAAGATGTTAAAAAAAAGGATTTCTTTTTAAAATATCAGTCTGTAATTGACACCCAGAGGAAAAGTCAATGGGGATAGATTAAAACACTCAGAACAAATAAACTGAAAGAAAAGAAGGAAAGAGTTATGAGAGAATAGGAGACATAAGGGAAAGGAATCCAAGGAAAAGAGGCAAAAAAAGGCAACATAATGAAGAAAAGACAGACATGCCAATTCAGAACAGCATGCCCTTTAAAGGAAAAATATTGAAATCATACAAGAGTAACGTCATGCAAACAGCTGTAAATTGCTTTTCATTTGTGATGGAGATTACTGAAGATGGTTTTTCAATCTTTTCTTATTTTTGAATCACAGTAAAAAATCATCAAAGAAAGGTAGAGATGAAAACCAGGCTAATATTCATGGCAAGCAAATACATGCATCAAATAACAAGTACTTCAGAAAATTCAGTCTAACTTCAAGAGGATCTCCCCACTCACTAATGAGCGTCGCTACACTTTTCTGTACAACATCCCACCCTGTTGCCTGGCTGCCTTGTTTGCCTCACCATAAAGCCTACAAACTCCTCAATTTCTAAGCAGGTTTTATATTAGACAGGCAGTGGTCCCTCAGGACAGGAGGGCTTCAACTGCTGCATGATTCAGAGATCAAACTGCAGTAGCACTGGACAAGATGTGTCCTTATCTCTACTTCAGAGCATGTGAAGAGACAACAAATATTCATTCACGCTCTCATCCCTCATCAGTCTCAATTGCACCTCGATTTGTAGCAGGCAGGAGAATCACCAAATCACTTTCTCCAGCCATAGGTCACCAGAGACATGAAACTGTTCTTACAGACAGGGCAAAGTCGACCAAGAAATGTTACGCACCTCTCTGTGGAAGGGAAGACTGACTTGAGATCAGCAACGCTCATTTGTTGCCTCACTGCAGTCAATGTCTGGACGTAGAACCTGGGGAACTGACACTCCAGAAATGCCAAATTGACAGAAAATGCATAGTGTTATTTCTCCATAGACAGTGGAGTCAATCATGCATCTTTTATTAACTGCAAAGCACCTAATTCTCAGTTACTTACGTTAAGGACTATTTGTAACACTTTAATACTGTAAAAGGGTAATAAAATGGGTGTAAATTGCACTAAAGCTTTGATCTAATAGCCCCCATATTGTTATAGTGATGCAGAGAGCCTTGAATATCACTGAGGCAGTGGCTTAACCACCTCTCCCTGATCCTTGCGGAAGTCTTTAATGCCCCTAAAGCTTGTCCCAATCTACCAGATGGAGTTGGTATTCTTCAAACCTATCAAGCGTTTCAGGTGAGCACTGTAATTTTCACTGCCCTGTATTAGACAGCTCCAGCCACGAATTGAAACTCTTGATGATAGCCCAGCTAGTCTGGCATGAGTTGTGAAGGGAAATGCCTGCCCAACACTCAGAGCAGGTGGGATTGCACAGAGAGCACCTTCCAAGTGGGGAGATGGAGATGTGGGAGGCTCTGTGTGCACAGCCTGAAAACAGGGCTCACAGGCTAGTTTGATGATGGTCACAGAAAAGGAAAACAGCAAAAGTGAATTATATTATCTGAGTTATTTGCAAGCCACAGTTAGCCCATTTGTTCCAGAGTCACCTCTGTTGGAACAATATCCAACTCCCAAGGCATTCTGGATCTTCCTGTACTGCTTGCTTCTGACCTCTAAAGCACAGTAGCCACCTCCTGTGACCACAGATCATAAAGTTGCCTTGCAGATAAAAATTATGAAACCATGCACTTCATTCCTGAGAGGAACAGCTGTGCTATCACAAATAAATGTGTTTAAAGATCCTGGTCAAATGAGTCAGTATAACATCATCAGTGTACTACATTCCTGAATAACACAGACCTGAGCTTCTGCTAGATGGGGTGGGAGGGTACTTTCCTCAGTTCTGGCCTTTGTGGTTGAAGTATTTGGATTCTTTCAGATTAGATTTAAGGATATACTCTTTTCATAGATTCACAATTCCCCCTTGTGCCAGTGGGAAAATGAAACAGAAGGAACTCTGTGTTGTGCTACTTAGGTTCTTTGATAGCTTCAGATATTTTCTGTGGCTTGGCATCCAATGTTTAAATTCTTTTTAATGAAGAGCCTAAAATAACAAGTTTTGATGATAATAAATACCACAGATTATGTGGTAATGGAGACAGGTTCCACGGGTAACCATATTTTTGAGCAACTTAAATTATCTCCCAAGTATATCTGTAGTAATTTGGTTCCATGTCTTTTAAAAATGCTACTCCACAGAGACGTCGTTTTACTAGTTCTTCGTACACGTAAAAGAGTTAAGTCAAAAGATAGAACATGCTTATGGAAATATGCAGGGTTTTTTCTGCAGCTCAGGTACCCATTGCAAGAAGTACAAGAAACTGAAGAAAACAATATAAAATTCTCCAAACGTTCTTTGCTTTCGGAAAAACGGAATGAAATTCTCCATGTAAAAGGTTGTGTGGTGAGATTAATCGTGCCTCCCACTTCTGGCAGGGCCAGAAGCACTGCAGAAATGATCTCTCTTCTGACACTAACGTATTTCTGCTTTCACTATTGGGGGTATTTATACACACACAGTAAACACAGAACAAGCCAATTCAGTGAAGCTTAAAAATGGTCGATTTGCATTATAGCTAAAAGTCAGAGATCATGTGAACGGCAGGGCCCTGAGAGTCTAGTGCTAATTTGAATATTTCAGAATTTTATTTTGCTAAGTGTCATTCAGGAGGCTTATACAGAAAGCATTACTAAGATAAATCTCGAAGATAACATTATTCCTGTTGCCTCTGATGTATGCAGGAGTTGATAACAAGCTGATTGCCTCCTTCTGATGGATGATTACACACAACAGATGTTTTAATTTGATTATATCTGTGAGATAAGCATAATGCTGTGTTAAGTCCAAACACTTTTTATGAGTCTTTCAAAATATTTTGCAATGAATGTAACCTTTTGTAAATGTCCTTGCTTGAGGCCGTGTGCATTCTCATAATGGTGCAAATTATTAGTAACAAGTTGAAACCAGTGATTATGCAAAAGAAGAAAACTGCATTTATAGTAGCTGTAATTCTGTGCTCCGTGATAACCTAAATTAAGAGAGAAATATGATGCAAGCAGGGGTACAAGGCACAGTAGTTCAACATTATTCTGAAGAGGACTATGTGCTCTGCAGTGAATGATGCACAAGACAGGCAGAGCTTTTATCAAGAATGCTGAAAGGCCACTGCTCCATGCCAAGCACCCTCAATTTGAAAATTAGCAGGCCAATGTCAGCTTTGTGAACAGAGCTCTGCAGGGAGCAGACGTTTTGGGTTGCCGATAATACAGGGTTACAAAATTTGACTTTGATTTGGACTGAAATGCCAAAATTTCCCTGAAAATAAACCTCTTCCTTTACTGCAGTGAAATCAAAGTGTTGTATGTTGCTCCCGTACAGCTCCCATGTTGTTTTTGTATGTAACGTGGAGAGAACAAAAAATTTTTCTAAACCTAATTGGCTGCTTCAAAACAAGACCCGATCTGTATCGTACTACAAAGTCAAAATGGGGTGTGTCAACTTTTCAAAGCAGATTTCCTATTTTTCTTTTGAAAGTAGTTCTGACAAAACTTACTCGGAGTCATCAATGTTTTTATTCTGGTCAAACTACTTATTCCAGTTATGTCATTAATAGTTTTGTCAAGGCAATATCAGCACACTATATACCCCAATTGCCTTGTTTCATTCCAAACAAAAATCACAGGCAGTAATTCGAATGATCACCAGTCAGTAAAGCATCTTGTAGCCTACTTATATGATGTATATAATTCAAGTAATATTTTCTTTAGGATACATGTCATCTAACATCAGATACCTAAAAAGCATATGACTGGGCTAACTATGCTCTCTGTCATCAGCTCATGTGTCTAGAGGTTTTTAAAATAACCAGATTCCTCTCCATCCTTTGATGGCTGAGGGAATGTAGGTGACCTAATAGCTTTCTGCCACAGTAATGGCAATTCTGTTCACCCAGCCTTTGTCCTCCATCCTTTAGTCCTTGAACCTGATCTGGGACTAACCCGCTACAGCCAAACGCGACTGCTCCTTTAGACAGCAGGAAAGGCGCTGGGCTGTTTCAGCCATCTCCTGGAACTTCCCTCTGAGGTTAACGTTTAGACAGCTAAAGTAAGGTGAGATGTCTTCACCCTAAGCCGCATATGTCAGCTTTATATCGTCATGAACATTATGTTGTGTTAGGGCAGCTGTATAGGCCTTATTTAAGTCTGAGGTGGTGGATCTGGGAAGTAGCTTGTCATGGGATTCTTAAAGCAACACTGAGTTAAAAGTGTATGTTGTGTAGAGTGACACGACAGCTTTTAGTAACAACGTGCGTTTTGCGGAAGCTTGAAAGTGTTCTTCGTATGAGAGTAACACTGTAGTTCACATGGGATTTTGACAGAAATAGGATATTGCAAGCTGAGAAATGGTTGGCATACTAAAGAGATCATTCGTATTCTGTAGTTTGTATGGACTGTTTTAAAATGCTGTACCTAAAACTGCAGCAAGAAGCACTTAGCTTGTCTTCACTAGGAGGCCCTGAGATACAAGAGGTACTAGCTTGTGCGTGATCTGGGTATTTCTTTTTAAGGTTCAGAAATAAAACGCAATATTCAGTGCTTCAGTATTTTGCCTTTCTGAGTAGCGAACTGAAATTAGCTGACCTTTCCTTGCCCTGTCAGGCTGGAGTTAATTATTTACAGCTTTAATTTGCAGCTCTTCGAAGTGGGCTCCCTCTTACCTCAGCCAGGCTGAGGTTAAATATTCACAGTTTCAGTGTAGAAGTAAGTCATAATAAACTGCCATCTGCAAGTAGGGAACTGGGAACTATGAACAAGGAAATGGAAAGAAATTACCAGCTTAGTCTTGTTTTATATATTTTGGTTGTCCCAGGAAATCCTGATTAAGCTGCGTTTGGGCCCTAACAGGGAAGCTTATAGTACTCAAAAAGGCAGGACGTGAGCTTTTGTTAATAAGCTTGTCTGGGACAAATCTGTGAACTGAATTGGGGTTTACTTCAACTTCCACATTGACCTTTGGTGACAAAGTTGTTCCTCCACCAAGGACATCCAGTTAAGATACATTCCTGCCACCCAAAAACTTTCTGGTAGTGCCTACCACTCTCACGAGCTCTCTGAACATCCAAGGTGCAGCTGTAGCACAGTCCTCACTGCCTGACGTGTCTGTGGAAATAAAAAACTTGTGAAATCCATTTGTAGTAGACTCCTCACTTAGAAGGTAATAGGCACCATATCACCTCCTGTGAGAGAGAGGGGCTGTGATGCCAGGCCGCAGTCAGGGATGTGAGATTTTTGGGGACCTGAGTACAGCCCTTCTCAAGGCCTCCATTCCCTGCAAGCCCCTCTCCTCCTCCCAGACCCCGGAGGAGAGAGGCTGGTCAGAAGGTGCTCACGCAGGAGAAGAGCCATGGCACTCATGCGAGGGAGAGAGATGCAAGTGAGACAGAGGCCGGCTTGCCAAATCATACCTGGATTGTGACAGGTTTGAACAGTGACATTAAATCTGTATTTAATGGCTCTTAAGCTTCTTTTCATATTGAAAGTTACTCACCAAAAACTAACAGCGAGAGTTCAGTATACACAGCCAATTTTCTAAGCAAACAGCAACTCTCTGGCACCTGCAGCTTGACAGCTACAAGGGGAGAGAAGCACATATAGCATAGGATATAGACTGGTGGGGGTTGAGAAACGCTTTTGTTGAAGTGGGTTACTGAGAACTCAGGCAGCTTCTAGCACAGGGCTGGAGCACGGGAACTGATAAGAACACTCCAGTCTGCGCTGAAAGGGGAGTCCAACATTTGTCTTACCTCTGGAAGGTGGCGACTGTTTGAGTGAATCTTGACTGTATTTAAAGGGGGCGGGGGAGAAGAAAATGCTCTTGGAGAGGTTTATGAGAATTTGCACCATAAACTGAGACTGCACTGTGAAAATATGCATTTAGGGAGGTTTTAAAACTAAATTTACATAAAATCACAATGAGATTTTTTATGTCTGTTATAGACCAATTAAATGTGTTATGCAAACATTTCCAAATTCATACGGAGTTGATCTGGGACATATAGAGCATGATTACGTATATTCCCCCTGAGAGCTTAGCCCTTTTTCTGAAATACCCAACCCTGTACCTCTAACTAGTGCTGTAACGAAAGCTAATCACCAAAATTTCAACAGGCACTCTCAAATTATCCCCATGTACATCAGTTTACCTTTCAATCAATGCCCAGCCATGTAGCTCAGAGAGCAAGGAAGACTCTGTGAACCAAAAATGAGTCTCAAGACAACTGCCAGCTATGCAATGGCTGGATTTACACTGGCAGAAAGCTCAGGCCTTATTCAGGTTGAGTCTAACGGTTCCTATAGTCTCTGTCTGGGTCGTGCAAAGCTGGCATCACCGGTGAGGTCCTACTCTCTGAATCCTATGTGCAACCTCTCCCTTCTGGAGAAGGCAAAACCTGTGGTAAAAGCTAGCCGCGCTTGGGAGGGGAACGGAGATGAACTTCATCTGTTTCACACACGCAGCGTTTGGGACCAAAATGCAAAAAGAAAGAAAAAAAAAAAAAAAAAAGAGGCAGGTGACGAGTTGTCGCGGTCAGCTTCAACATCTGCAAGCTGCGTGCCCAGCTAGGCTCTGTGAACGTTTCCTGTTATTACCCTGCCTTCAACCTCCCCTGCCCCCTGCTTTAGTTCATCGGGGGGTGACGTCCGCCTTTCAGACACGGTTCTGCGGGGGGGGTGGGGGGGTG
>NW_009259063.1:2108364-2112412 GCF_000687185.1 Egretta garzetta
GGAAGGTGCCAGGGAGCCGAGGGCCTGTGCGCGGCCGCGGAGCTCGCTTACCAAAAAGTTATTATACACGCGAGTTACTGCCTATAGCAGAATTAAGCCGTGGTTTCGAGCAGCTGGGCTAAGAGCAGCAATCATTCCTGTCGCACTTAGCACTGGTGTTGTTTGATTTGCTTCTAATAGCACTTTACACCCTGTATTCTGTTTTTACCGGGACATCCTTAGATAGGTTTTTGAGGCTGTGGCTTGCAGTATTGTTCATAGGATAATTTGGAATGTACCGAGAGCTTAAAATGCTGCTGCAAAAGCAAGGTCCCTGCCCTGAGGAGCTTTCAATCTCGGTCCTACCAGTACTAACCCACATACTGAAGCGACAGCTGTAACTGCAAAGTTTAGGCCCTAAATCGTGTTGCAAAAAGAGAACATCAGGTTGCAGCACAACTACAACTGAAACAGTTTTGAAGAATTAAGTAGATTTCTGAGATGTCTTGTGATATCACTTCTACTTTTAGTCCTCAGGTAAGATGTGTAGACACCTGAGCTTCTACAAACTTTGCTCTGCGCCCTCCAGTTCTCCCTTGCGGTCCATTCATGGTCAATGATTATCTCAAAATTGTTGCTAAAACATAACAACATAAACTAGATAGCTCTTGTGTAGCTACTGCCAATAGCTATGTACAGTGTGAATAACTTCATGCTTCATTAATAATCCTGTCAAAGTCAACAGGTTTTACATACCTGTAAAGTTACTCATGGAAGCTTAGGGCAGATAAATACAAAAGTTTAAGAATAAGACACTATGGAATCCCAGGGCTCAAAATTATATTATTTTAAATGTGAGGTGTGCAGCTTCTTGTGAATTTTGATATATATTTTTATTATTTCTGGTTAATTTAAATCGTACTCAACTAGCGATGGCTTTTATTTTGACTCCAGCCCCATTTTTTTTTTTTTTGCAGATTCCCATCACAAAATTCGTTAAATGAAAAAGCTCCACTTCTGTTAATCTTGTGTTATTTATTATTATGCTTTTTTTTTTTTTTTTTCACTCAACCAGTATAGACAGTCTCAAACTACAGGTAGATTTTAAAAATAGACAGAGCATAAGAATTTGTTCTTCTTTCTTGTCGTAGGTCCAGTGAGGAAAAAGTACACATGGATTGGTTACAATTCAGCATTTTTCATACTGGTCTTCATTTACACCTTACAGTAACTAAAACTGAGTAGACCTTTTGTCAGATAATCTATTCTGTAGCTTCAAAAGTTGTTTTAATAATCACCATAGGATTCTGTTGTGCATATAACAGGAAGAGTTGGTCAGAAGACAACAGTTCTGTGGGGGCAGAAAGTGTGAGGTTTGGCTGTTGGTTGTTATCTGGCATCAAAATGAAAGCTAGAGCTGCCAAATGTTTGTGGGAAAACAAAACAGAAAGAAGAGCTGCTTACTTTGTAATAATCAATAACTCAGCACTTCAGTGAGGACGAGGCAGGAGAGGTACCCGTCTCAGGATTGCTCACTTCCCAGGTAGGTCTACTTAACCAGCTGGCTCTTGTTGGTGAAGAGGTTAATAAAGCCCCAGCTAAAATTTCATTTTAACATTTTTTCACAGCAAAATGTTGGACAGGAATGGCACATTTCCCATAAAGATTCTTCACAAGACCACAAAGCCGTGAGCAGGTCCAATAGGAACTATCTACCTTAACAAAGTTGCTCTTATGTCCTATACTACACACAAGCAATTGGATTTTTTTCCATAGAGTAAAGGCACAAGGTGTGATTTATTTTGAAGGATTGTGAATGCTGTATTGAGCATTTAATCAATTAATGGCAGTGCAAACCAGCAGTTGCCCACAAGAAATCGACACTGCTGCGTCCAAGTGAATAGGAATCTGTAATTTATCTTTCAGGTATCAAAACCAGAAATTTGTTCTTTGGAATAACCTGTGTAATAACTGTTCATTTCTGAACACCAGGAACTTAATTTCTCCGTTCAGCCAAACTCTACTTGCATTGTTGTCTCCTTATTTTTTAAAAGCCATATAACAGTCCGTTAATTTTATAGTAACAAAATAAAATTTAGAGCTTCAGATATTTGCAAGAGGGAAATATGAGAACAAACATCTTCATAACATGGTGGAACATGTTAGTAACATGATCAAATCTAAAATGCATAAAAAAAAATTCCTGCCCTTCCCCCCCCCCCATTAAAACTGGCAAATTTCCAGTTATTTCAGGAGGGAAGTAGGAATAGAACAGAGATATTGCTGCATTTTCTTCTATTTATGGGGTATCCTTGAATTCTAGGACTTTTATACCTGAGACTTTGAAAATCACATTTATTTAATTGCTATTTTGAGCTCCTTGGCATTAACATGCTTCTATAATATTCAGGTGGTGAATTCCATATAGGAGTGGTTTCTATTAAAAAACGATGAGCCAGATCTTAAGCTGCTGCAAATGAATATAGTTCCATTAGCATCAGTAGAGTTACAGAGAGTTATAGCATATAAATTTCCTGAAACTGTTTCAAAAGTAATTTCAAAAAAAGGGCAATGGAATAATTCAGATTTTTTCATATTCATAATATTTTTCACTTACCTTTTATAAACACTGTTATATGACCTACATTTAGCCAAACAGCATTGCTTCAAAATGCAATACTCCTTTCTGGGATGAATTGTTACAGTTCCATATGATGATGGCTGATAAAAGTTGCCATTGTGACAAGGTTAATTCTGAACTTAGGAGCAAAGATGGTGTCAGGCTCTTATCAGAAGAAAAATTCTTCATGGCTTGGTTTTTGGTCTTTTGTAGCTGTTTTTCAGGACTAGGCTTTTAGAAAGGAGTTGCTCTTTTGGGGGGAGAATAAAAGAGTGTAGTATCACCGTAGTGCCAATTGTTGGAGTTTCCCATGCTTGTATCTCCTCTGCAGGACATTTTTAAGATGATATTTTTGCGTTTGTGGCATAGGAACTTTTTTTTCCTCAATAACATGTGTCTGTGCTATATGTGCTTTCCTAGCATTCACTTGTATCCCTGACAGTCCTCTGACTTCAGAAGAGCTGTGCCTCACTTACAGTACAACAAGAATGAGCAAAACCAACTGGTTGGGCCCAACTTGTTACTCTTTTGAATTTTGCGTAACCAGGTGCGTGTGTGTCAGCCAGGTATGAAATATTATCACTAGTGCAATGGCTGATTTTGATCTGAAAGTGGTCCATGCAGTTTCCATGCTGGCTGGCATGGCTACGGTTGGGTGTTGGTGGCACAGTGAAAGTCAGGGGTTCCAGCTGCTTTGTGGCCCCATGGTCCTGGGCTTAGCAGGAGGGAGGTGAGTTGTTACTGTCCTGGTCTGCCCCTCTGGCACCCAGTGAGCAGAGGAACGAAGGGCTGTCCTGAGGTGGGTGGGAAGCCAGCATTGCAGTGTCTCCTTTGCCATGCAGGAGCCCTTTGATTCAGGGGAAATTACCAGGTAGGCACATCTTGGGGACATCAGCAAGTTTGTATTGCCAGAGCATTGCAAACTCAGTAAAATGGACTAGTCAGCCAGTTCCGTGCAGATGTTGGAGAGTGCAACGGATTTCCAGAATGGAGTAGTGGAGAGTTCACACAGTCCTGTGGTGAAAAAGAAATTGGGCTGAGTCCTAGTCTAACAGATTTAGTGCTGAGATTTTGGTTTCCTTAACAGGTCTTTAGCCTTAAATTTTGTTGAAGTTAGAGGGGGTTGTGTTTCTTTTTTCCAATAGGATAATGGGAACTGGTTTTTAAACTCTTCTAGTCAAGAATAGAGTAAAAGGTCATGACAAAATACTTGTGCTTTTTTATGAACTGCAATTCTGGAGGGTTAAAATAGACCAAAATAAATCAGAAAGAATATGCCTTGTTGTAGTGGGTTGACCCTGGGTGGATGCCAGGTGCCCACCAAAGCCGCTCTATCACTCCCCTCCTCAGCTGGACAGGGAAGAGAAAATGTAATGAAAGGCTTGTGGGTTGAGATAAGGGCAGGGAGAGATCACTCGCCCATTACCATCATGGGCAAAACAGACTCAA